>NC_056746.1:1140661963-1140775566 GCF_019279795.1 Protopterus annectens
TACATCTCAGGTGGCTTCATTACCTCTTCATTGCATCACATCCTTGAGAAATGTAGTGTGGGATTTACTGTCTCATCCATCCCCTCCATCAAAATTAGTGTTACAAGCTCTTGGGTCAGTGTCAGCTGCCATTATTTTAGTTCCTCAGACAAGATTCTTCATGCGAATCCTCCGTTGGACTTTGGTGGTACAGTGGTTTGTTCTTGCCCAGCCTCTGTCTGTTCCCGTATAACTCACTCTGATTTGTAAACATCATGCTCACTGGTGGATCCATTCAGACTATCTCCTTTTAGCCAGGCTGCCCCCGAATAGCCACAGTGACCACGGACACATCTTAACTGGGTGGGGGGCATTTCAAGGGAAAGATGGTCCAAGACTTGTTGTCCTCCTCGGAGATAAAGTTGCATATCACTGTCCTAGAGATAAGAGCAGTCCTTCTAATGCTGCAAGTCTTTCAGGGCATTCTTCCCGTAGTGTCTATTGCATTACACACAGACAACATGTCAGTAGTTTGGTACATCAACAAACGGGGGGAGAAACCATTCCTACCCGTTGTGCAGAGAGGCCTTGAGGTCTGGGAATGGGTATCTCTTCAGACTGCTTTCTAGTTGCAGCGCTCATGCCAAGGGAAAACCAGTGTGCTGGCAGACAGATTCACCATGTCTGTTCTGATTCCCCTTATGTGGTCCCTCAGTCACACAGTAATGAACATGATTTTCAGTTGCTGCAGCCAGCCTTGCTATGACCTATTTGCCTCTCCCCTCAACAACAAGTGCAGCAAACACTTCACTGAGATCCCCCCTCCAGGGAAGTCACTGAGGGATGCTTTGATTCACAATTAGCCCCCTGTCTCCTCTGTGCCTACCAGTGTCTTCCAGTGATCCCAAAGTTCTTAAAGAAAGCAAGCGGGCTGAAGAGCTTCGTCATCCTCATTGCCACCTTCTGGCCTTGACACATGTATGGTTTCCTTTCCTCTGGTCTCTCTCGAAATATTCTCCATGGATGCTGGAGCCCACTCCTGGATCTCTTATCTCACCCATCAGAAATTCAACATCCCAGTCTCCCCTCCCAGTGATAGTAATAGGGTCCACGCTTGCTTCCCCAGTTTGTGACATTGTCTTGGCCTCCCAGAAGTCCTCCACTAAGAAAGTCTACAGAAGCAAATGGAAAAGATTCTCTGTATGGGTTTCTGAGGAGAATATTGAACCTTTCTCCATTCCTACTTCAGCCATCCTTCTTTTTCTCGCTATTCTTTTTAAGGACAGGGCTATTTTTTTCTGCTATTAAACTTCATTTAGTAGCCATATCTAACTTCCATACTGAAACTGAATCCCTTTCTCTGGTAACTTACAGATTATGTAAAGCTTTTCATGAAAGGAATTTTTCTCCTTAGACCTGCAATAAAGGATCCCTCTCCTCCTTTGGATCTCATCGTAGTCCTCCAAGGGATTACTCAGAAATGCTTTGAAATGGCAAACAAATGCGATATGAAGTTTCTTTCCTGTAAAACAATCCTGTTGGTAGCTATCACTTCAACAAAAAGAATTTCTGAGCCCTGGGCCGTATTGTCTAGGCCTTTTTACATTATTTTCTTAAGGATAGGGTGTCTCTTTGAACTAACCCTTCATTTCTGCCTGAAGTGGCCATTGAGATTAACATTAATCAGTCCATACAATTGCCAGTTTTCTTTCCAAACTTTACTAATAATGGCGAATGTATGCTGCATCTTTTTGATGGTCATAGACAACTATGTTTTTATCTTCACAGAACAAACAGTACAGAAAATCGTATCAGTTGTTTGTATCCTTTTTCCTTAACCACTTAGGTCAAGCAGTTTCAAAAACTTACTCTGGCTGAATGGATTACTGACTCCATTTTGCTGATTTATACTTTGAAAGGTTTGGAATTGCTTCGTCCTCCTAAAGTTCATTCCACTAGGTCAATGGCTACTTCTAGTGCCGTCTCATCAAGAACTTCCATTGACGATATATGTGCCGCAGCCACTTGGTCAAAGACTCATAGCTTTGTTACACATTATAAATTGGACATTGTCTCCACAAATAGACCATACTTTGGTTCGACAGTGCTCCTGCATGTCCTTCTTCAGGGCCTCCCGAAAGTTGCGTAGCTGGGGACTCTGACCCATTTGTGATGATTAATGAAAAGGACATCATCAGATTTAGAAGTTATGTACTTACCATAACTTGGCATCTGTATTGTCTATTTACTTTCTCACCTTCTCTCCCAGCCAGCCCCCGGCCTTGTGAATCCTAGTAGGATCTTTGAATGATAATGGAACCTTTATGTTCCAGGTTTGTGCCTCAGTCTTTGTCTGTTCTGTCTCTGTAACACAGTGGGCAGTAAGCTGTATAAAAATTAACGATACCACCATAAAGCTCAAGGGAAGCTAGTTTATTGTTCCTAAGAACTAATTCCATCAACGCTAGATACAAACAGACTTTCTCATGCTGAATATTCCCCTAAAACCTTAGTTCTGGCTAAATAATAAAAAATATTTTTCAAGTTGTGTTTCAAAACCATACTGTGGATTTTCAAGACGAATACAGTTATAGCCAGAATGTTAACCATTTGCATGACTTAATGTTTAAATATAAAAGTCTATGTTTAGACAATAGTTATTTGAAAGAATGTGTGAGTAGAAGGATAGTACTGAAAAGGTTGAGAATTTACAAATACCCTAACAATGTTCAAGAAGGAAGTGAGTTGCACCAGGGTCTATTAAAAATTTTTAATAATTGTGGTATAGAGATGGTGAAAGCTATCATTCAAGAAAATGATCGAGAAATAGGGAAGTTATTGATTACTATTAAAGAAGTGAATAGTTTAATTATTAATGACGTATTATTCACTGTTGAGGAAAAAGCCAAATATTTTAACATGAAGGACAAGTTAGAGGACAAGTGTAAAATGATTTATGTTAGGAAATGCAAAAACTAGACAGGGACATTATTGAATACAGAGATAAGATATGTTACCCTATACCCAAAAAGAATGTGTTTAGGAATTATCCTAGAATGACCCACCCTACTGGAAATAGAGTCCCTGAAGATAATTCTAACCTTAGGGCATATCATGAAGATTTCAGGGGATACCCCAACAATTCTGCAACAGCTTATGACCCAGGCAATGTGGATGATTTCCCAGATCTTAGAAGGTCGGAGAGAACTAAGAAGCAAGGACCTATAAATTATTATAATTACAGAGGAGGACACCTAAACGGGAAGAACTACTAACTCCAGATAGGAGTGGACCTCTGGACAACACAGCACACCAGGACAACAATAAGGTTGTAGTTATAGGGAATAAACATATTCTTCAGAATTTTGGTATTTACAACTACAGTAATGAGGAAATTGCCCCCACTCATTTTAAATTGTTCATTAAGGGGCAGAAATTTGTCCCAACTTATACTAGTAACATCCCACAGATTCTAATTGATTTGCAAATGTTTGTACGTAAAAAGAACCTTGAACTATTATTTAACAATAGAACAGGATACAACCACAATAATTGTACCTCTGTTAAGAAGGAAAGCATTCACAACCCCCCCCCCCCTCCACCCACAATTGAAAATTTTTGAACTACAGGTAGAAGATGAGATTAGAACTAATTTATAAGGGAGGTAAAAAAAATTTTAACCTCAGCAAGGAAGAACATCAGTTACTAAAAGTACTTAGAGAAAATCACTACCTTAGAGTTATGAAGCCAGACAAAGGGGGAGGGGTGGTATTTATGGATGATATTACTTATTCAGCTAAAATGTTGGACATGCTTAATGATACGGATAGATATGTTAGAGTTTCAAGGAACAAAATTAATGTAGCATATCGTAAAATAGACTTCATGTTGGAAGAAACTTTAAATGAAGGCACTATAACATCAGAAATTTTACAATATTTGACTATAGAACAACCCAATGTACCATCCATCTTTGGAATCCCCAAAGTACGCAAAAATGTGGAACACCCACCTCTTAGGCCCATTGTGGCAGCAAGAGGGTCCAAAACACACCCTCTTGCCAAATATCTAGACGTGGAGTTAAACAAAGTTTGGACAGAGAGGGAAGGGATTCTGAAGGATTTGTGGGATTTTCTGAGAAATATTGATCAGAAGTTGTTCAGAGACTAACTGATTTTTGTTACCCTGGACATCCAGGACCTATTCCATGTTATACCCCATACCATAGGACTCAAGTGGTTCGAGGAAGCACTAAGGTTTAAGGGGAATATTCATCATGAGAAAGTCTGTTTGTATCTAGAGTTGATGGAATTAGTTCTTAGGAACAATAAACCAGCTTCCCTCGAGCTTTATGGTGGTATCGTTCGTTTTTATACAGCTTGTTCTCTGAATTGGTGTTAAACAGTGTTTTTTTTTTTGGTTCTGGTTTCTTTTGACACCTACTCCTGATGGAATTACAGTGGGCAGTAAGGCAGCAAACTTGATCTGAAGAGTTGGAGATGGAATAGAGCATTATGGGTAGAGGGAGGAGCTGGAGATTCAGATACTAAGTCTTGTAAATGTGGCGAAGTCGGGTCGGAGGGTTGAAACTGTAACCCATTTGTGAGGAAGAATGAAAGTGGACAGTACAGATGCCAAGTTATGGTAAGTACATAACTTCTAATTTAAGCTGTTGGGTAATTATTACTCAGAGGTATGTCTATATAAAAACTTCTTAAGATGAAAAATTACCAGACATTATGAACTCTGCAACCTAAAAGGGCCTAAAGGCCAGTTTCATTAAATTACACTCCTCAGTGTAAGTTTAATGGCTCAAACTGCAACATGAAAACCCTGGGGTTACTCGGAAAGAAGTATATTGCCCTCATGCAGCAGTAAATAGTACAGAGAATATAGTGCAGTGTGAGCTAATGCCAGTTAAGTATACATGAATGCTGGCATAGTACTGTCATGCAGTGAATGAGGCTGCAAAAGAAATTTCACATTTTCAATAACATCATTAATCACTGTGCTGGGATGACTGGCTTATGATTGGCCATGTGACCCAAGGGGAAAGTGTCAGGTAGCTGCATGAAGGATACTGATGGAAGCTTTTATAAGGGCAGCACAACAAAGTGCCAAGTCAGTTTATTATATAAATGGGGAGATAGTACAGGTAGATATGTGGAAGAATAAGCAGAGGCACATAAAAAAGCATGACATGAGGAGAAGATTGTTGTGGGGGAAGGTAGACTTTTCTAGTACAGATGCACAGTTTCCATTTGATTAAAGGTATTGAGAGAAGGTAGCAAGTAGAAAGTATGAGTATGAAGAAGGCTGTAGGGAAGGACACGGGCAGGAAAACAAACTTACATTGCAGATAAAGACTGACAGGGAGGTAGTAACACACAAGGAAGAGAAACGGTGGGGAGACACAGAGTGACAGAAGGCAGACAACTAGTGACCGGGAAGAAAGGACAACAAACAGGGGATGAGGTTTGACACATACGAATGGAGAACACAGTGATGAAGGATAAGTAGGGGTAAGGGAGGCCTGCTTGCCTGACCAGCCCAGAGGAAACCCACCTAGATTTCAGTCAGCTGACTGACATCATGGGCGGGCACCATTTTTTGGCAGGCTAATGGATGGGACCATACAACCATGCAACTCAGTCAGTCACACAAAGAGACACTCTAGGGTATTAATGCAAGTATCTTGGTCCTCAGCAGCTGTCACACTTGCATCTGGATAACTCAGGAAGACCCCTCCAGACCACTCTTGGATGAGGAACCTAGGTGGCCACAGAGGCCACCAATGAACTGTCCTTATTTTCCACAGGGTGACCTTCATTGATATTTAGAGAAGCTGATCTGGGCAGTGGGCCCAGAGCTTGGCACAGTGGCTGGTACAGAATGAGGTGGAAGCTTTCTCACATCCTGAATCACAGTTAAACCTTCTAAAAAGAGAAAATAAACATGAAAAGAAAAAACATGAAGCAAATACAACAGATCATTACACTTTGTTGAAGTAGTACATTAGAGCTACAAATACACTACACTTATCCCACCACCTGGAGATCCTGTCACACTTCCCTTAGACAAGCAGTCCTATTCAATTTTATCTCCTCAGCTGCTGTAAAACATAAAACCAACAGTAATCAGTACATCAAGCTCATGAGTAAAGATGGTAGTTACAGGTAAATAGGATAGGACTACTGTACAATGCTAAATCAAGTATAGAATGCTTACAATAATAAGGGGGGATCCCTCTTCTTAACCTCTTATCCTCCACTGGTGGAGCAGGTCTGGATGATACCTCTGCTGGTCACTGTATTTGTGCTTGCACTGCTTGCCAGAGTAGGCAATGCTGGTGGCATCATTCACAGGCCTAGCATGATAATGCTAGGCATCAGTTTTATAGAAGGGACCCTTGTACTTCACCAGCAGATGCTCCCTGTGGTCATTGTTCAACAGGTATAGGAGGATCTTGCTTTCCTTGCTGCACATGTAGGAGTCGGTGAATTCATTACTAAAGAGACCATGTCCACTCTGCAGGTCAGAACAAGGGGAAAAATTGTATCTCAGTGTGCACATCTGCATATACTTGACATCATGCATGTTGCCAGGTAGTGTGATTGCATGAACCCTTTGAAAGTAACATTAGTGTGGTTAGGTGGCAGTATAGGCTTCGTAGTGGGTGCACATGCACACACACTGTGCATGACCCCTTAGCCTGTGACTTGGCAGACACTTTGATTGTAATGGCAGCTGTGCCTGATACAAGGTATAGCTGCAATTCATTGACAACCATGCTAAATCACCTCATTAGCTTAATTACTGAGTTGCAAGACATGTTTTAACATGCTAAAAATCATGTCACTGTATTGCTGGAGACCATATTATGAGAAGCAACTTGCAGAATCAGAATGTAGTGGATAAAATGTGCGTCTCAAAACACAGAGATTGAATGGCCAAATAATTAAACTTAATATACTTAGTCCAAGATTGCCATTTCCCAGAATATTCACTTTTCTCTGAGGTATGACTGTCTTAAAATTAGTATGTATAAGTTTGGGGAGTGGAGGCTTGCCTGCTCTGCAAAAAAGAAGCTTAAAGGAGAAGAGAAGAGCGATGTTGGGGATTCACTCTTCTGGATTTTCAGTCCTTTTTTTTTTTCTCACTCTGTCAGCACTATACATATCGAGTACCCAACAATTCAGTATGGAGCCGGATAAAAGAATGTTCTGCCATATAGGAAGATCGACAGTAGACAACACTACTGATGTCCTTTCATATCATTGTTGTAATGTTCTTCACTAAAGGGATCCCTGCCATGGGTAGCCCAACGTCCATCCAGAATGCCAAAGCCTTAGGTTTTTAAGGATGTTATATGTCACGCGTATGCTCCCCAGTCATAGCATAGGGCTTAAAGGTTACGTATGGACTTACATACCTCAGAACTTCCTTGCTCCCAGTCCAAACACCAACGTCGATCATCAGTCTGCATGCTCCTTCACCTGTGCTGGTTACCAAGCTGTTATCAGATAAGTGTCCCATTGGGGTTTTCCTATTGTCCCTTCTTTCTTTTTGTCTGTTTGAAACTTTACATATCATCCAGATAGGTAAAGTGTCAGTGTAGGAGATAGGTTCCCCATAGTGACCATCACAAACAATCTCGTTTTGTTTGGGTGCTTCTTACAACCATACTAAGTGATCAATTTGTCAAGCATTTGTCCCTAAGACCCTACGTAGTCATCTCTCCTCCTTGTCTCTCTACATGGGGCACTGACATCTTACGTTGTTGGTGCAGGATGCTGTGGCAGAATCCTTCCATCCCAAAGGTCAGCCATCTGCCAAGACGACCAAAAAAGTTGGTTCGGATTCAGCTGCTGTACCTCCTCCCAGACATCTCTTTCAATGCTGGTGAAAGCCGGGAGGATCATCTGGTTGTTCCATCGGATTCCTCAGCTGCAACCCTGTCTGCGGCCAGCATGGATCCAACATCTTGCACATCTTTGGAGCCGTTCATTATGGGTGTTAAGGGGGAACCTCGACTGATCATTTCAGAGGGGCCGAGGGGTACTCTGCAGATTTTTGTTCAGGGGGTGATTCCAACTACATCAATTGCCAGCAAGGATCCGAACATTATAAGGTCTTTAGGGCTGATGTCCCATTAAAGACGTAGCAGAAAACAAAGCACATCTCCCTTGCTCCTAAGGACCCCCAATGTAAATGACAGGATTTTATCTAGGGGTTGTTTAATACACTTATGGCCTTGAAGCCTCCCCAGGGAGTTTCTGTCCCTGTTCTCCCTTGGTTTCTTCTCCACTTAAGAAGTCTAGGAACAGCACTTCTTGGATGAGGACTTGGATTCAGGGAAAGAGTCCTTGGCATACTCCCCTCAAATTTCCTCTCCATTAGACTTTGGTTCTGAGGAGGAAGATTCCATTATCCCAGATTCTCCCTTTGAGGAACTCTTCTTTGGGGATACCATCTCTCGTATGATTCTTTAAATGAGATTATTTTCAGGTTTCTGACATCCAGAGACTGTGTTATGAACTCCTCCAGATGGAGTCCCCTAAGCCCACTGCTGTTCCTCCAGTCCTGGCTGCCCTGTTTGGACACTTTTTCAGCTGTTTCTATGGCTCCTGATTCCCAACCACTGGCCTTTAAAAAACTTGATGGGTTTTATAAGGTGCCTGATTTGTCTGAGTTTCTCTACAAATGCCCTTCGACGTTCACCTCTTTTGTGTCGCTGTCTATTCTGACGGACCTTTTAAGTTCTTGCCTTCTACTAAACTACCTCCTTCTGATAAGGACAGTGGGGTTGTAGAGCGGCTCAACAAAAAGGTATATACTGCTGCTACTTCAGCATCAGCATTTTTGAGCTGTTAATTATCAGACCCTTATGAAAAACAATGTCTTAACTTTTCTTTCCCAGGCCTCCCACGTTGTCTCTGACCTTCCTGATTCAGAAGGGAAGGTTTCATCCCTCTCTTTATTGCGCTCCTCTACCCAAGTGTCTTGCCATTCTATTAAATGTAGTTATGATGCAGCTGATTTTTCGTCTGGAGCTGCTTCTTTTGGTTCTTTGTTGAGGCACTACTCTTGGCTTTGCATCCAACTTTTGCATGACAGTATTAAGGCTAAATTGTTGGATTTTCTCCTAGATAATAAAAACCTGTTTGTTTCTGCAGCTGCTGAGATTTTTAAGTCACTTCAGGACATAGGCAAGGCCTTCCAGGAATTGAAGCATATTTTTGTTTCTCCTATTCCTAAATTTCAGAGAAATTAGCCATCTAAGTCCGCTTTTGTTTGTAGGTAGTCCTCCCCTCTTCCCAAAGGTAAGAAGAGTTCTAGACGGGCTCCTCCTGCTAATTCTGCTTAAACTTCCACTGTCAAAAACCTCCTTTTCAAAACAAGTCAGGTTCTGTCTGTCTGCCTCCTTTCATCCTAAGTCATGTCCCTTTATCTCTTCATCTTTCCCTGTCTCTTCTCAATTGGTTAAGAATCACTCAGTATTCTTGGGTTGTGTCCATCATCTGATAGGGATATTTCATGATGTGGAAATCCCTTCCTCCTTTTCCGGGCTTTCACCAACCTCAATAGGAACAGCTGACTTTCCTTCTGGATGTACTGTAGAATCTATTATTTCAAGGCACCATCCAAGCAGTTTCCGTCCCTTAGGAGGGGAAGGGGTTTTATTCCAGAAAGCTTTTGGTTACCAGGAAAGAGGGCACTTGAAGGCCCATTCTGGACCTTTTTCAGCTTAACACCTTAGCGACGATCCCTTCCTTTCTGATGCTGCCCCTTCAGACTCTTGTTTCATTGTCTTCCTCAGGCTTTCCTGGTCTCTGTGGATCTCAAGGATGCTTAGCTTCACATCCCTGTTCATCCCCATTTAAGGAAATATTTGCATTTCTCTATTTCTTCTTGCATTTTCAGTTTCCTGCTTTGCCCTTTGGTCTTTTTACTGCCCCAAGGGGTTTTACTGAATGCTTCGCTCATGTGATTGCCTTTTGCAGGATGAGGGGGATACAAATCTTTCCTTACCTGGACAGCTTGTTCATTCAGGCTTCCTCCCCAGAGACCTTGCTCCAGCACCTTCACTATTCTGTTTGCCTCTTGTAAAGCCTAGGATTTACAATACATTTCCATAAGTCAGTCCTGAGTCCTTCTCAGGATCATGTTTTTCTTGGTTGCAGGCTCCACACCATTCCTTTGCTGGCTTCCCTGCCACCACCCAAGGCTCTTGCTCTAATTGCCTATTTTTCAACCCCTTCTTCCGTGAGTCTCAGTAACAGCCAGGGAATTTATAAGGGCTCTGGGAATTCATCACTTCCACCATTCCTATGCTACCTCTAGTCAGACTCCATATGAGAAAGCTGCAGTGGTTCCTAAAGTCAGTATGGCTCCAACACTATCATCCTCTAGACTTTCTAGTTTGTCTTCTTCCATGCCTCAAACTAGAGCTTCAGTGGTGGATTCATTAGCTGCCTCTCAACCCAGGGCTTCCGCTCTCATTAATTTTTTCAGGTACTTCAGATGTGGGGTGGGGTGCTTCGTTCGGGCCTCTAAAAGTTCAGGGTCTTTGGCCCATTCATCAGAGGTCAGACCACATCAGTATCAAAGAGATGAGAGCTCTCCTCCTTTTTCTTCAGGTGTAGGCTTTTCATACTCTTTTTCTTCCAGTGCCTCTCTAAAGGGCATGATCTTATCTTCCGTGCAGACTAGCTTTTCAAGTTTGGGATCTAGCTGTCCAATATCAAGAGACTATTCAGGCTGTTTATATTCCTTCAGAGCAAAACATTGTGGTAGTCACAAGCTCATGAGTGGATGCTTCACAAAGATGTGTTTTTGGGCATTGGCCACCAGTAAGGGTACTCTTCAGGTAGATCTTTTTGCCTCCCCTCTGAACAGTCAACTTCTTTTTTGCACCAGAGTCTCAAGTCTTCTGGCCTGGAAGGTGGATGCCCACTGTTTTTCTTGGAAGAGAATGTTTCTCTGTGCCATCCTTCCCCTTCTTTTCATTCCGGGAGTCCTGCACAGTATATAGCAAGACTCCTCCAAATTCTTGGTGGTGACTCCCTTTTGGCCCAGACGGCATTGGTTCCCTTTTCTTCTGCACCTAGCCAAGGGCACTCACCACAAGTTACCCCACAGGGTGGACTTACTTACACAAGGCAAGGGGGTCTGTCATCCATCCTCACTTGTCCACTCTTCAGCTGACACTGTGGATGACAGGGTTTTGATCTCTTTTAGGCACCTTTTTTCTGAGGACGTGCTTTGGGTTCTGCAAGAGGCCAGGAAACCCACTACCAGGAAATCCCATATGTCCAAATGGAAGAGATTTTCTATCTGGTGCCTTGCCCGTAACCAGGATCCTCTGGATGTTCTTCGTGTTTCACTACTGCAGTCATCACACTTGGATTGTCTGCCTGCAGGTAGCCCTCAGTCGGCCCAAATACCAGAGTCTTTGTGTTTCTGCGTTGGATGCTGTCGCTTCTTCCATGATGTCAGGTCATCAGGGTTATAAAACAGGCAGTAGACACCATTACCCCAGTCTTTCTTGCCGAGGAGCCTGAAGCAGAAGCAGTTCACAAGTGCCGGCCGGCCGCTACCTGAAATTTTTGTTTTCAAGTTTGTAATCCTGAAGTCTTCTAAAGCTAAGTACCCCATTTGGGGACCTTTTTTCTTGCTTTAAACGATGTCAGAAAAAGTTAACAATTGTCTTGCCTATGGAAAGCAAATACCTCACAGAGATTTTCATTCTTGCTGCGTCACCTGTTTGGGTGCAGACCATGACGTCCCTCGCTGTCTGTTTTGTGCCTTGTTTAACGCCCAAACCATTCATCATTGGGCTATCGTTGTTGCTAAATTTTTTCGTTCTCATTCTCCGTATTCCGAAATGGCTTCGGTAAGCCATCTGACTACCGATCTTCTGAAAAAACATAAAAGATAAAGACAGAGACTGACCGAATAGGTCCAAAACTGCCAACGACGCTTCCGTTAAGCTGGTCACCAGTTCTCCGGTACTCAGTGAGGCATCTTTGCAGCCCCTGATGCCCACTTCTGTGGATTCGCAGGCCTCTGCTGAGATCCATTTGGAGTCCGTTATGCCACGAGATGCTTCTTAGACTATGGAACCTGCAGATGTCTCTAGCTTAGCTGGATCAGGAGCCGCTGTGTGGGCACTGGCTTCTGAGGGTGTATTTCGACCTACCGATGTTCAGATCAAACTGACAACTTCGTTTTTAGCCAAAACTACCAAGTTTCTTAGGCCCAGAGTGCACACTACACCTAGAAAACCAATGACCAAAGCGCATGCTCAAGCTTCCATGCCACAAAAACAAATGCTTAGAATGGCTGAAGACCTTATCACCCTAATTAGGGGAAGCCAGCCTTCCCCTGCTAAAAGACAAAGATTTGAATTTTGTAATGATTCTACAGACCAGGAATCCGATGACTCTGACCCTTTTGATTATCAGGACATGCCCTTATCAGCCTATGAGGATTCAGATGCAGAGGAATCCATTCCCTCTGCCTCCCCTCCAGAGGATTTTTCTTTTGGTGAAACCTTGCATACTTTAAGAGAGCATTTCCGCTGGAAATGCCAAGACTATCCTCAGTCCAAAAAGAGACTCGGAGAATTTTTAGAGTTGCCTCAGCACAGGCCTCTAGCTGTACCTCCTGTCCTGGACGTTGTAGATAATGTTTTTATGGAATCCAGTCTTACTCCAGATACATTTTCCCTGGCCCCTAGGAAACCTGACAGGTACTACAGAGTACCTGATTCCTACAAATTTCTCTTCAGGAATCCTACTGCTGATCCAGAGACCATTTCTCAGGGACCTAAAGGTATCAAGTCTACTACAGCCAAAAATCCTACTCCTTCGGGCAGGGATTCCAGAGCTTTAGACAGATGTGGTAAAAAGGTATATACCTCTGCAACTCTTGCCGTCTGGGCATTGAATTGCCAGTTTCACATGTTGAAGTACCAGCAACATATTATGGAACTAATTAAACAAAAATTGGTGTTACTTCCAGATTGCGCAGAAAATAAAGCTATACAAGAGCTAATGCATTCTGCAAACCAAGTTAGTAAGCATACTTTGCAGTGTGGCTTTGATGCCCTAGAAGCTTCAGCTTCTTGCAGGGCTACAGTCACTGGGTCTTTACTGAGAAGGCATGCGTGGCTGAAAGAACAAACATTGCCAGATCATGTCAAATCCAAATTACTAGACACTTCTTTAAATAAGGACTGTTTGTTTGGCACCAAAGCAGAAGAGGTGCTTAAAAAGATGGAAGACAAAGCAAAATCTATGCAAACAGTAAAAGATTTATTTCAGGTACAGCCTCCTAGGTTCAGCAGGAATTTTCCCTCAAAACACTGGTCCTTTTCTGCAGCTAGTAGACAGGGGCAAGGTAAGCCCCACAGGGACAGCCCACCCAGGCTCCTATCCCAGGGACAGCAAAGAATCAAACAGTGGACCACTTCCGCTCCAAAAGCAGGGAGTTCTAAGCCCATCCCTCTATGGCAAAAACTCTCAATGACTCCCTCTCCCCCCTCTGCCCTCTTTTCACTCAAGAAAAATTTGGAGGAAGGCTCTCCCTTTGCAAAGAAAATTGGCTTTCAGTAACCAAGGACCAATAGGTCTTAAAGATCATTTTTCAGGGATGCAAATTCTCCTTCAGTTAACCCCCAATTCCAAGAGGTTACCTAGACTTTCCTCCAAATCAGTGGGCAGAGGCATTGAAACAAGTCCAAACTCTCTTATCCCAAGGGGCAGTAGAACCAGTCCCCTCAGATCAAAAAGCCAAAGGCTTTTATTCCAGACTATTCCTTGTTCCCAGAAAAGAGGGCATGTGGTGGCCCATCCTTGATCTGTCCATTCTGAACACCTCCCTGGTGGTCCCCAAATTCAAAATGCTAACTTTGCAGCAGGTGCTGCCTGTGCTGACAAAAATGCCTCGTTAGTTACCCTAGATCTAAAAGAGGCCTACCGCCACATGCCCATAAGGGAATCCTGCAGGAAATTCCTTCACTTCAGAGCAGGCTCACAACACTTTCACTTCTCTGCACTACCTTTTGCCTTATCTACTGCTCCCAGGGTATTCACCAAATGCTTAGCCCCGGCCATAGCCTTTTGCAGAAAGAAAAATATACAGATTTACCCTTATATGGATGACTGCCTCATTCAGGCAGAGTGCAAAGAAAGGTTACTCAAGGACCTCCTCTTTGTCAATACCCTCCTAACCTCCTTAGGGTACACCATCAACAAGAAGAAATCAAAGCAAACATCCTCCAGGAAGATCATTTTCTTGGAGCACTGCTGGACACAGCATCCCAAATGGCCTTCCTATCCCCAGAAAAGCAGAGCTTCCTGCCTCTCTACTTTACCCAGCTGGCTTCCAGACGTCACCTCACTGTGAGGACATTCCTGCAAGCCTTGGGGTACATGGCATCTTGCATCCTTCTAATTCCTCTGGCCAGGCTTCACATGAGAAAACTTCAGTGGTATCTAAAGAACCTTTGGTGTCAGCACTCCCAACCTCTAGAGACCTCTGTCCCTCTGATCCCCTGTATAAGGGCTGAGTTTCTGTGGTGGGCAGGAGCCTGTGCCAAGAACAAAGGTATTCCCTTCACCTTTCAGCCAGCTGGGCAGACCATTACCACAACTACTCAGACATTGCTTGGGGCGCTCACCTAGAAGGAAGCTGCACCCAAGGTCTTTGGGATGCCCAGCACCTTCCCTTACACATCAACCAGAAGGAAATGATGGCAGTAAGGCTCTGACATCCTTCAAACCCCATCTCAAGCCAGGAGTTCTCCTTATCAAAACAGACAACACCACAGTAATGTGGTACATCAACAAACAGGGAGGGACTCAATCTTACCCTCTATGCAGGCTAGCCATGAACCTCTGCCTGACAACCTCTTCCATGGCATTACACCTAATAGCCCAGTACCTACCAGGGATCAACAGCACCCTGTCAGACCACTTAAGCAGAAACTTACTGGACCCCCACGAATGGCAGCCTCACAGAAAAATCTTTTTACAAATCAGTCAGGAGTGGGTGACTACGGAGGTGGATCTCTTTACGTCGCATCTCAACCATCAGCTGAAAAAATTCTGTACCAGGGAGTATCACCACCAAGCGTGGAAGGTGGATGCCTTGACCTTCATCTGGAACACCCTCTTTGTGTACACATTCCCTCCTCTGCCTCTTATTCCCAAGGTACTGATCAAAAATAAGGGAGGAGAGACCAAAGGGCATCCTCATTGCTCCAGATTGGCCCAGACAACATTGTTACCCCTTACTGAGCAGCCTGACATTACAGCCTCCCATGCAGCTTCCCCTGATCTCAGACCTCTTGACTCAGGTGGAGGAGGGAGTGTGCTGCATCCAGACTTGCAGACTGTCAAACTATCAGCATGGCTAATACTCTAAAGGCAAACAAGGGGCCCCAGTTAAGCAAACAGGTCCTAGACATTATCACAGAGGCCAGAAGGCCCAGCACTAGAAAATCTTAAGCAGGAAAGTGGAAAAGTTTCTGCTCCTGGAGCCAGTCCAGAGGAGGCAATACCTTGCAATCTTCCATCCCTATTATCCTGCGCTACCTAGCAGAGCTACTTAATAGTGGCCTCTCTTTCACTTCTAGTAAAATCCATGCATCAGCCATTTCAGCTCATTTTGACACCGATCAGCCCCTGTTCTTCTGTCCTTTGATTAAACAATCCCTCAGAGGGACTTCTAATATCATACCTCCCAGAAGGCCACACCCACACCAGCCTGGGACCTCAGTTATGTTTTGGAAACACTAACCTTACCACCCCTCGAACCTGCTGCTTCAGCAGAACTAAGATACCTCTCCTGAAAGACTGCTTTTCTCCTAGTTATCACCTCAGCCAGAAGGGTTTCAGAACTTCAGGCACTGATGGGCATTGAGTCCTTTATCATTTTCCATGCAGACAGGGTCTCCCTGAGGACTAATCCCTCTTTTATGCCCAAGGTGGTATCTAATGCGACTCTCAACCAGGCCATACATCTCTCCACCTTCTTTCCTAACCCTCAAACAAAGGGGAAAGAATTTTGCACTCAATAGACATGCACAGACCGCTTAGATACTATTTGGACTGTACTAAACCCTTCAGGAAAACAGACCAACTACTTGTCAGCTTTGAAGTTCTAAAAAAGTTGGAAGATAAGGCTAAATCTATGCAGACTTTGAAAGATTTCTTACAGGTACAACCTCCAAGATTTACTAGGCACTGGCCTACTAAGAACTGGTCCTTTTCAGCTCCTTCCAGAGCCACTCAAGCCAAACCCAGACATTCCAAAAGCACCAGGTTTCAGTCCCAAGGGACTTTCAGAATTAAGCAATTGGGGTGCTTCCACTTCCAAATCTGGAAATAGCAAAACACCACCCTATGGTAAACAGTCTCAATGACTTTCCTTTAAAATTACCAAGCACTTAGCTCTTAGCCGCCCCTTTGGGGGGATAGTGTCCCAGGGATACAGATTTCATTTCCACACGTTGCCAACTCCAAACAGGTGGCCAGACCTGCCCCCAAATCAGTGGGCAGAGGCTCAGAAACAAGTACTTTCCCTCCTAAACATGGGGGCTGTTCAACCAGTGCCAGAAGAGGAAAAGGGACAAGGTTTCTATTCCAGATTTTTCCTGGTACCCAGAAAAGACAAATCATGGCGTCCAATTCTGGACCTGTCAACTCTAAACACCTTCCTGGACATTCCAAAATTCAAGATGCTGACTCTTCACCAGTTACTTCCAGTGCTAGGCAAGGATGCCTGGTTGGCAACTCTAGATTTAAAAAAGGCTTACCTGCATATCCCAGTCAGGGAGTGTTGCAGAAGATACCTGCGCTTCAAAGCAGGCTACTTGCATTATCAGTTCTCTGCACTGCCCTTTGGCTTGCCTACTGCGCCCAGGGTATTCACAAAGTGCCTGGCTCCAGTAGTTGCATTTTGCAGGCAAAGAAATATTCAAATATGTTTATACTTAGGCGATTGTCTAATTCAGGCAGAAAACCAGGCCATTCTTCTAAAACATCTGGCGTTTGTAAAAAGGGTTCTAACTTGTCTAGGGTACACCATAAACGAAAATAATAAAATTACATTCCTGGGTGCAAGCTTGAATACATCTGCCCAGATGGCTTTCCTTACGCCAGAAAAGCAAATTTATTTGGTGACTTACTTCAAACAGGTGGCCACAAAAACCCTGTTATCTGCAAGACAAATACTGCAAGGCTTGGGGTTCATGGCCTCCTGCATTCTTCTAATTCCATTTGCAAGACTGCATATGAGGAAACTTCAGTGGTACTTAAAAAGTTTATGGAGTCAACATTGTCACATCTGGAAACAATGATTCCTATCATAATTTGCTTGCGCCTAGAGTTCCTATGGTGGGCAGAGGCCTGTCACCACACCAAGGGACTGCCATTCACGCCACCCCCTGCCGCCCAAACCCTAACTACAGAAGCATCACACTATGCATGGGGGCTCATCTGGCAGGGAAGTGCATTTAGGGCAAATGGAACCCAAATCAAATGCACCTTCATATCAATCAAAAAGAAATGCTAGCTGTACAGAATGCACTGACAGCCTTCAAGGACTACCTTCATCCAGGACAACTAATGGTAAAGACGGACAACACCATGGTTATGTGGTACATAAACAAGCAGGTGGGTACACATTCCTACCCCCTCTGCAGACTAGCCATGGCATTGTGGAACACGGCCTCGAGCTACCAAGTACAACTACAAGCTCAATTCCTGCCAGGAAAGCTGAATATTCTGGCAGACGAACTAAGCAGAAATCTCATGGACCCATACGAATGGAAACTGGAACCACGGATTTTCAACATGTTGACACGCAAGTGGGGGAGCCCAGACATAGATCTTTTTGCCTCACCCCAGAACTACCAGTTGGACAAATTTTGCACAAGAACTCCTCACAAAAAAGCCTGGAAAGTGGATGCTCTGTCCTTCAGCTGGCAAAAATTATCAGTCTCTGCCTTTCCCCCTCTGCCTCTGCTCTCCAAAGTTCTCCTAAAAGTCAAACAGGACAAACCAAAAATGATTTTGATTGCTCCAGGCTGGCCTCGCCAACACTGGTACCCACTCGTGCGCAGTGTGTCACAAATCTCTCCATGGCACCTGGCTCAGACACCTTCCTTACTTTCTCAGCAGGAGAACCAAATTCTGCACCCTCTGCTCCAAACATTGTATCATGCAGCTTGGCTAATCATTTAAATTCCTCCTTAGCATCCCTCAGCAAACCTGTGATGGATGTCATTTTGGAGGCAAGACGACCTGGTACTAGAAAATCAAATGCTGGCAAATGGAAAAGATTCTGTGCCTGGAATCAGTCTCAAAGGATGAGCACAGCAGCGCCCAGTTTACCTCAGATTTTGCAATACTTAACTGAGATGCTTCACATGGGCCTGTCTTTTTCTTCCATAAAAATCCATGCCTCAGCCATTTCAGCTCATTCTCTCATCCTCTGCTAAAGCAGCATCTCAGAGGGACCAAAAACTTGAGACCACCCAGGAGAGCTCCAAGCCCTGCCTGGGACCTTAACTTTTTATTGGAGAAACTCACTCTACCTCCTTTTGAGCCAGCTGCTACTGCAGACTTAAAATTTCTTTCCTGGAAAACAGTCTTCCTTTTAGTAATCACTTCAGCTACAGTGATACCTGAATTACAGGCCCTTATGGCAGGGGGAGCCTTTCGTCTTCTTTCATGCGGACAGGGTGTCACTCAGGACCAATCCATCCTTCATGCCCAAGGTGGTATCCAGTGTGGCTCTTAATCAGTGTATTCATTTGCCAAATTTCTTTCCCAATCCACAGAACAAGAGGGAACAGATTCTGCATTCATTGGGTGTACACAGATAGGTTAGGTTTTACTTGGACAGGACTAAATCTCGGAGAAAATCTGAACAACTGTTGGTAGCATTTGCTGCAGGGGCAGAGGGGAAGGCTGTTTCAAAGCAAACCATTTCTAAATGGATAAGCCATTGTATTAATTTCTGCTATAAGCACCATGGAAAACCTATTCCCCAGGGGATCAGATCTCATTCCACCAGGGCTGCATCTACTTCTACAGCCTTTTTCAGAGGTGTTCCTACCAGGGATATTCTAGAAGCTGCTACCTGGAGTTCAGTTCATACTTTCACCAAGCATTATCATTTACCAATTTTCTCTAAATCCAGAGCTGGCTTTGCCACTGCTGTTTTGCAGGGCCTTATAGCTGGTCCTAATGCTGTATAAATCCATCCTCCCAACCATAGCTTTGGGAATCTATCCAAATGTAATGACTGCAACAGTGAAACATGAGAAATGTAGTACAGTTGTGTACACTTACCATAAATGTAGATGTTCGAGTGTATTCACTGTTGCAGTCCTGGTTACCCTCCCTCCAGCCCCCTGTTTTGCTTTTACTATACCTCTACTTTCCTTTACTATGCTTAAAAGCCTTTTTGGTGTATTTGCATTTGTTTGAAGGTATAGTTTTGTGTTTTTAATGACTTATATATATTTTGCTCCCCATTTGAGGGGCTCCTGACATCTGGGGCAAGAAAAACGATGTAGTGGCGTCGGCTGCATGTTTTATACCCCTGACAACCTGACGTCATGGAAGAAGGGACAGCAACCGACGCAGGACCCAATACTTTGTTAATCAGGCCCGACTGAGGGCAACCTGCCAGCAGATTACCCCAAATGTAATGGCTGCAACAGTGAATACACTCAAACATCTACATTTATGGTAAGTGTACTCAACTGTACTTTTCCCTCCCTCCTTCCCTCTTATAGCTTCTTTCTTTAGGGAGACATAAGCTTCTTAAGGTGGCTTTTAGCCACCAGGACCACTTTACTATATTACTTGGGCTTCTGACTGGTTAGGGCAAGAAAAACTGATGTAATGGCGTTGGCTGCCTTGCTTTATAGCACTGACGACCTGACATCAGTCAGCAAGCAACAGCAGCTGACACAGAAAAACATTGACTGTGGTATTCGGGCCGGCTGAGGGCTACCACAGCAGGGATAACCCACAGGTGATGACTTTAACAGTGAATACACTCAAACATCTACATTTATGGTAAGTGTACACAACTGTACTTTGCAAGTATAGAAAACTTGTAGAAGAACCTCATGTTGATTAGGAACGAACGCAGGAATGGTTAAGGAGAGGCAAATTCAGACGAAGAGATGAAAGGTTAATATTGGTGGCCCAAGATAGTGGGTTACGTACACGGTGGTTTACAAAGTCCATTGAACATGTGGGAGAAACAGAGAAATGTAGGTTTTGTAAAACCAAATTGGAAGCATTTGCCCACCCCGTTGCCGGTTGTGACATACTAATGGCAGAAGGACTGTATACTGAAAGGCATAATAACGTGGCAAGAGTGGGGATTGTGCAAACATTATGGTATTGAAGTGTCTGAAAAACATTGGAAACATGATCCAAAAAGCATCATAGAAAATGATGAAGTCTACATCACATGGGATCAGCATTTACCAACAGTTCAAAAGTCAGATGCCAGAAAACCGGATGTAGTGGTCTATGAAAAGAAGACAAAAGTAGCATTGATCATTGAAATCGGCACACCCAGTGACTACATTGTGTTGTGTACAGAGAGACATTAAGTCATAAAATATCAGGATTTGCAGGCAGAAATGAGAGCATTGTGGAAGAAAGATACCCAGGCATTTCAATAGTATTAGGAGCAACTGGTCTTATAAAAAAGAATCTAGTCGTATTCAGACATGTAACCCCATACGAATTGCAGAAGGAGTTATTACTGGGCACATAGTGGGTGCTGCAAAGCGCACTTCTGGCTGATGTTAAAGATTGAACAATATTAATTTCATGAACTTAATCGTACTTTGACTTAGGAATGGGTCCATTCCCGTCATGGTGTTAGAAACCCAAAAGACTTGGAGTAATTAAAAAAAAAAACTGGGGACTCTCTCTGAGCTGTTGAGGAATGAATGAAAATTGACAACTTCAGGTAAATAAGTTATGTACTCATCATAACGTTCCTTCTCTATTGTCCATTTTCATTCTTCCTCAACTCCCCACCCACCAATCCCCATCCTTTATCATTATGGACTTCTGGAAGAATGAAAGTTTATAAGAATACCACTGTGACTTATGTCGAGCTCCAAATAATGGCTTTTTGTATTACTAATATTGTATTATTTCTTACTTTGTCATCTAGCAAACAAGATCAGAGTTATGTTAAGGGTTGGTGCATTGTGGGTAGGGCGGAGCTCGAGAGCTTTTAGGTGGACACGAGCTATAGTAACGGCCTAGTCGGATCTGAGGATTGAATCCGAACTCAACTGTTGAGGAAGAATGAAAATGGACAGCACAGATGACACATTGTTGTGAATACATAACTTCTTTTTTACATCATTAATATTCCCCCAAAAAATTCTTCACAAAATTTTTTGCAGAGTTTCACCATCTTTTTATATTTAAAAAAAAAAAAAAGCTCTGTTGTCTCTTTCCCCCAACAAAATAAATACACTCTTTCAACTTTCTTTTTTATGGCTTATTCCTGTTTAATGGTAACCTACCAGTCTCCTAGGAGATCCTGACATTATGTTCGAACACTACTTCTTGTTTACTTTATTGTTTTTAATAACTTTTTCTGGTAAGTTTTCCCACGGATCTACATAATAATATTTCTTCACCACATTATTATACCACATCCTTCTATCTTCCTCTATATCTACTTTCATTTTCCATGTTAGTATTTTTTTTTCTTGATACTTTTTAATTTCTTCATTTACAGATTCCTTTTCTCTCTTTCTTATTCATCATCATCATCCCCTGGAACTTTATGTTCTTAAATTTAAATGTCTAGATTATTAATTTCTCACACTGTTCTCTTACCCAGTTTAATACTCTGTATACGTTTAAAGAAGCAGACTAAACAACTGGATTTAGAAACTCCAGTGGGCGGCCACGGTGGTGCAGCGATTATCATTGCCACCTCACAGCAAGAGGATGATGTTCTTCGTGTTTCACTGTTGCAGTCATTACATTTGGATAATCTGCTGGCAGGTTGCCCTCAGTCGGCCTGAATTCCAAAGTTTTGGGTCCTGCGTCAGTTGCTGTCTCCTCTTTCAGGTCATCAGGGGTATAAAACATGCAGCCAACGCCATTTTCATTAGTCTTTCTTGCCAAGCGGTGCCCGAAGCGGAAGCATTTTGCAAGTGCCGGTCGGCTGACTACTGAAATATTTGCGTTTGAGTTTCAGAACCGAAGTCTTCAGTAAAGCTAAGTACCCTGTTGGGGAAACTTTTTTCTTGCTTTTTACAGATGTCAGAAAAAGTTAATTGTATTACTTGTGGGAAGCAAATACCTCATAAGGATTTCCATTTATACTGTATTCCTTGTCTACGCCCTGATCACAACTTGCCTGGATGTCAGTTTTGTGCTAGATTTAACCAATGCACTATTAAGTGTCGGTATATTTTTGCATCTAAGTATTTTGGAAACAGATTTAACTACCCAGAGATGTCGTCAGATAACAGTCCGACTACCGGAGTACATAAAAAACGCAAAGAAAAGGACAGAGAAAGGCAGTCGAGATCCAAAACCGATGACGAAGCTTCTCCTAAGCCAGTCACCGGTACTCAGTGAGGCGCATTTGCAGCCCCTCATACCCGCTACCTTTGAGTTGCAGGCCTCTATAGACACCCATGTGGAGTCCGGCATGCCGCAAGATACTCAAGGTATTGGACCGACGGATGTACCTCCCTCGGATGAGTCCGGAGCCGCTGAGCAGGCACCGGCTTCTGAGGGTGTATTCAGACCTCAACATTTTTATATCATACCAACGAAAGCTGCAAAGACACCTTCTAAAACTAAAAAAACAATGCCTGAGCCACGTGCACAGGCCTCTATGCCTAAAAAACAGATGATCAAAATGGCGGAAGACCATATTACCTTGATCAGGGGTACCCATCCCCCTCCAGATAAGAGGCCTAGGCAAGAAACTGACTATGAATCTTCAGATCAGGTTTCTAATTCTTCTGATTCCTCTTCTGATCAGGAATTATCTTTACCTCCCTATGAGGATTCTGATGCTGAGGAGTCTAGTCTATCTGCATCTCCTCCTGAGGATTATTCATTTGGAGAAACCTTGCATACTTTGAGGGAGCATTATCACTGGGAGAGTCAAAACTTCTCAGAATCAAAAAAGAGGCTCAGGGATTTCCTTCTTCTCCCTCAGCACAAGCCTTTAGCCATTCCCCCTGTGTTAGACATTGTTGATGGTGTTTTTTTTGGAATCAAGCCTGACCCCTGACTCTTTACCTCCAGCTCCCAGTAAGCCTGACAGGTATTACAGGGTCCCTGACTTTCATAATTTTTTATTTAGAAACCCTGCTGCTGATCCTGAAACTATTTCACAGGGTCCAAAGGGAGTTAAGGCCTCAACAGCAAAAAACCCTACCCCCTCCGACAGAGATTCAAGGGCGCTGGACAGATAGGGAAAAAAGGTTTATACATCTGCAACCTTGGCAGTTAGGGCCTTAAACTGTCAATTTCATATGCTTAAGTACCAACAACATGTTATGGGATTGCTGAAACAGAAAATGATGTTGATTTCAGAATGTGCAGAAAATAAGGAATTGAAGGATTTATTGCATGCAACTGAACAATGGAAAGGCTGTTGGCCCAGATGACATCCCAATGGAAGCATGGAGGTGCTTAGGAGAAATGGCAGTGGAATTTTTAACTAGATTGTTTAATGAAATTTTGGAAAGTCAGAGGATGCCTGAGGAGTGGAGAAAAAGTGTTTTGGTACCTATCTTTAAGAATAAGGGTGATGTGCAGAGCTGCAGCAACTACAGAGGGATAAAATTGATCAGTCACAGCTTGAAGTTATGGGAGAGAATAGTAGAAGCTAGGTTAAGAAGGGAGGTGATGATTAGTGATCAGCAGTATGGTTTCATGCCTGGAAAGAGCACTACAGATGCAGTGTTTGCTTTGAGAGTGTTATTGGAGAAATCCAGAGAAGGTCAGAAGGAGTTGCATTGTGTCTTTGTAGACTTGGAGAAAGCATATGACAGGGTGCCTAGAGAAGAGTTGTGGTATTGTATGAGGAAGTCGGGAGTGGCAGAGAAGTATGTAAGAGTGGTACAGGATATGTACGAGGGTAGTGTGACAGTGGTGAGGACTGCAGTGGGAGTGACAGATCCGTTTAAGGTGGAGGTGGGATTACATCAAGGATCAGCTCTGAGTCCTTTCTTATTTGCAGTGGTGATTGACAGGTTGACAGATGAGATCAGACAGGGGGCCCCGTGGACTGTGATGTTTGCAGATGACATTGTGATCTGTAGTGAGAGTAGGAATCTGGTTGAGGAGACTCTGGAGAGGTGGAGATATGCTCTAGAGAGCAGAGGAATGAAGGTCAGCAGGGCTAAGACAGAATATATGTGTGTAAATGAGAGGGAGGGTAGAGGAATGGTGAGGATGCAGGGAGTAGAGCTGGTAAAGGTGGACAAGTTTAAATACTTGGGATCAACGGTTCAGAGTAATGGTGAATGTGGAAGAGAGGTGAAGAAGAGAGTACAGGCAGGGTGGAATGGATGGAGAAGAGTGTCAGGAGTGATTTGTGACAGACTGGTACCAGTAAGAGTGAAAGGGAAGGTCTACAACACAGTAGTGAGACCAGCTATGTTATATGGGTTGGAGACAGTGGCATTGACAAAAAAGCAGGAGTCAGAGCTGGATGTGGCAGAGTTAAAGATGTTAAGATTTGCACGCGGTGTGACTAGGATGGATAGGATTAGGAATCAGTATATTAGAGGGTCAGCTCATGTTGGACAGTTTGGAGACAAAGCAAGAGAGACGAGATTGCGTTGGTTTGGACATGTGCTGAGGAGGGATGATGGGTATATTGGGAAAAAGATGCTAAGGATGGAGCTGCCAGGTAAGAGGAAAAGAGGAAAGCCTAAGATAAGGTTTATGGACGTGGTGAGAGAGGACATGCAGGCGGTTGGTGTGACAGAGCAAGATGCAGAGGATAGGAAGAAATTGAAAGAGATGATCCACTGTGGCGACCCCTAACGGGAAAAGCCGAAAGATGATTATGATTGCATGCAGCTGAACAAATTGGAAAGCATACGTTACAATGTGGTGTTGATTCTTTAGAGGCCTGCAGGGCTGCAGTTACTGGATCTGTGATTAGGAGGCATGCCTGGTTAAAGGAACAAAATTTGCCTGATCATGTTAAAGCTAAATTACTAGATGCACCTTTACAGCATGATTCTCTGTTTGGTATTAAGGCAGAAGAGGTTTTAAAGAAAGTGAAAGACAAAGCTAAGTCTATGCAAACTGTTAAAGATTTCTTACAAGTGCAGCCACCTAGATTCAGTAGACACTGGCCTACAAAAAAATTGGTCCTTTCCTGTATCAGACAGAGCTCAAAGGGGCAAATCCAGATGCTCTAAGGGTTCCAGGTACCAGGCTCAAGACTCATACAGGTCAAAGCAATGGGGTGCATCCACCTCCAAATCTGGAGGAGATAAAGCGCAAACCTACAGAAAGCAAATCTGAATGACTTCCCTCTGCCTACACCAAGCACTTATCTTTTGGCAGCACCCATAGGGGGAAAATTAGCACTTTTTGCTCAAAATTGGCAGTTAATAACGCAGGAAATGTGGGTACTGAACATCGTATCACAGAGATACAGATTCCATTTCCACACTCTGCCAATGACAAATGGTTGGCCAGACCTGCCAAAAAACCAATGGGCAGAGGCACATAAACAGGTTATGTCCCTCATGGATATGGGGGCCATTCAGACAGTACCAGAACAGGAAAAAGGACAAGGTTTTTACTCAAGACTGTTCTTGGTACCCAGAAAGAACAAGGCCTGGCGGCCAATACTGGATTTATCGATTTTGAACACATACCTGGACATTACAAAATTCAAAATGCTCACTTTGCAACAGCTTCTGCCCATGCTGGGCAAGAATGCTTGGCTGGTGACTTTAGACTTAAGAGGCGTACCTGCATGTCCCAATAAGACAGTCGTGCAGAAGATACCTCAGATTCAAGGCTGGCTTAATGCATTACCAATTCTCTGCACTGCCCTTTGGCTTATCTACTGCGCTCAGGGTCTTTACAAAGTGCCTGGCACCAGTAATTGCATTTTGCAGACAAAGAAGTATTCAAATATATCCTTACTTGGACGCCTGTCTCATTCAAGCAGAAAACAAGGACATTCTACTTCAATATCTGGCGTTTGTAAAAAGGCTTCTAACATGCCTAGGGTACACAGTAAACGAAAAGAAATCACAACTAGTACCCTCTCAAAAGATTACATTCCTGGGGGCAAGCTTGAATACAACTGCCCAGATGGCTTACCTTACGCCAGACAAAGGCAACTGACTATTTACTTAAAACAGATGGCAACAAAAACCCAGTTATCTGCAAGACAAATTCTGCAGGCTTTGGGGTTCATGGCATCCTGCATTCTACTAATTCCATATGCAAGACTGCATATGAGGAAACTACAGTGGTACCTAAAAAGTTTATGGAGTCAGCATTGTCACAGTCTGGAAACAATGATTCTCTCATTCCCTGCCTACAACAGGAGTTTCTTTGGTGGGCAGAGACATGTTACCAGACCATGGGACGGTCTTTCACTCTACCCCCTGCCAACCAAACCCTAACTACAGATGCATCAGACTATGTTTGGGGGGCCCACCTGGCGGGGAGATGCATTCAGGGCATATGGAGCACAAAACAAATGCATCTGCATATCAACCAGAAAGAGATGTTAGCTGTTCAGAATCCTCTGACAGCCTTCAAGGACTTACTTCATCCAGGACAACTACTGATAAAGACAGAACAAGCAGGGGGGCACATATTCCTACCCCCTTTGCAGACTAGCCATGGCATTGTGGGACACAGCCTTGACTTGCCAAGTACATCTTAAAGCTCAGTTCCTGCCAGGAAAACAAAATACTCTGGCAGATGACCTAAGCAGAAATCTTATGGACCCTCACGAGTGGAAACTGGATCCACAAGTCTTCAACATGATAACAGAGAAATTGGGGAGCTCGGACATAGATCTATTTGCCTCTCCCCAGAACTATCAACTGGACAAATTCTGCACAAGGACTTATCACAGACAAGCATGGAAAGTGGATGTCCTATCCTTCAGTTGGAAAAACCTATCAGTCTACTGCAGATATAAAGTTTTTATCTTGGAAAACAGCTTTCCTTCTGGCAATCACTTCAGCAAGAAGGGTTTCAGAACTACAGGCCCTCATGGCTGTGGAATCTTTTATTATATTTTACCCAGACAGGGTGTCCCTCAGGACCAATACTTCCTTTATACCTAAGGTGGTATCCAGTGTGGCTCTTAACCAAACCATTCACCTGCCAACTTTTTACGCAAATCCACAGAACAAGGGGGAGCGGATTCTGCATTCCTTGGATGTACACAGCCAACAAAGATTCTACTTAAACAGGACCAGATCTCAAAGAAAGTCTGAGCAGCTACTGGTGGCATTTGCTGCAGGATCAGGGGGAAAGGCTATTTCAAAGCAGACTATTTCAAAGTGGATAAGCCACTGCATTCGTTTCTGCTATTTGCATCATGGTAAACCGGTGCCCAAGGGAATCAGGTCACATTCCACCAGGGCTGTATCTACCTCAGCAGCTTTCCTGAGAGGGGTACCAACCAAAGACATTCTAGAAGCTGCTACTTGGAGCTCTGTTCATACTTTTACAAAGCATTATCATTTGCCTCTCTTCTCCAAGTCCAGGGCAGGCTTTGCCACTGCAGTTCTGCAGGGCTTTATAGGGGGCACACATTCCTACCCCATTTGCAGACTAGCCATGGCATTGTGGGACACAGCCTTAACTTACCAAGTACATCTTCAAGCTCAGTTCCTGCCAGGAAAACAAAATACTCTGGCAGATGACCTAAGCAGAAATCTTATGGACCCTCACGATTGGAAACTGGATCCACAAGTCTTCAACATGATAACAGAGAAATGGGGGAGCTCGGACATAGATCTATTTGCCTCTCCCCAGAACTATCAACTAGACAAATTCTGCACAAGGACTTATCACAGACAAGCATGGAAAGTGGATGCCCTATCCTTCAGTTGGAAAAACCTATCGGTCTACGCCTTTCCTCCTCTGCCTCTTCTTCCCAAGGTCCTACTAAAGGTCAGACATGAAAAAACAAAAATGATCCTAATTTCCCCGGACTGGCCTTGCCAGCACTGGTACCCAATTCTAAGGAATATGTCTCAACTCCCTCCTTGGTACTTGCCTCAAATACCTCATCTACTGTCTCAGCAGAACAATCAAATTCTGCACAGTCAGCTCCAAACTCAACCTGGAAGCATGGCTGATCATGTAATTATTCAAACAACACCTCTCAGTAAATCTTTGATGGATATAATTTTGGAAGCCAGAAGGCGTAGTAGTAGAAAGGAAGAGATACTGTGCTTGGAACCAAGCACAAGGGACTGACACAGCAAAGCCAAATATTCCTCAGATTTTACAATACTTGACTGAGATGCTTGACAAGGGCCTATCTTTTTCATCAATAAAAATCCATGCCTCTGCCATCTCGGCTCATTACAACACAGAACCTCACATATTTTCTCATCCTCTGCTAAAACAGCATCTTAGAGGGGCCAAAAATTTAAGGCCTCCCAGAAGATCACCCACTCCTGCATGGGACCTCAGTTTTGTGCTGGAAAAGCTCACTCCCTCCGTTTGAACCAGCAGCTACTGCAGATATAAAGTTTTTATCTTGGAAAACAGCTTTCCTTCTGGCAATCACTTCAGCAAGAAGGGTTTCAGAACTACAGGCCCTCATGGCTGTGGAGCCTTGTATTATATTTTACCCAGACAGGGTGTCCCTTAGGACCAATCCTTCCTTTATGCCTAAGGTGATATCCAGTGTGGCTCTTAACCAAACCATTCATCTGCCAACTTTTTACCCAAATCCGCAGAACAAGGGGGAGCGGATTTTGCATTCCTTGGACGTACACAGACAACTAAGATTCTACTTAAACAGGACCAAATCTCTAAGAACGTCTGAGCAGCTACTGGTGGCATTTGCTGCAGGATCAGAGGGATAGGCTATCTCAAAGCAGACTATTCCAAAGTGGATAAGCCACTGCATTTGTTTCTGCTGTTTGCATCATGGTAAACCCGGTGCCCAAGGGAATCGGGTCACATTCCACCAGGGCTACATCTACCTCAGCAGCTTTCCTCAGAGGGGTACCAACCAAAGACATTCTAGAAGCTGCTACTTGGAGCTCTGTTCATACTTTTACAAAGCATTATCATTTGCCTCTCTTCTCTAAGTCCAGGGCAGGCTTTGCCCTGCAGTTCTGCAGGGCCTTATAGCCGCTCCTAATGCTGTTTAGTTCCAGCCTCCCATCCATAGCTTTGGGATTCTACCCAAATGTAATGACTGCAGCAGTGAAACACGAAGAACATAGTACAGTTGTGTACACTTACCATAAATGTAGATGTTCGAGTGTATTCACTGTTGCAGTCCGGGTTACCCACCCGCCATCCCCCTTTATTCTGGAGCTTCTCTTTCCTTCACTATCTTCTACAGCCTTTGTGGTGTATTTGCTTTTAGATGAAGGTAAAGTTTATGTTGTTACAATTGCATGTAAGTATATATATATATATATATATATATATATATATATATATATATATATATATGTATATATTTGCTCCCCATTTGGGGGGGCACCTGACATCTGGGGCAAGAAAAACTAAAGAAAATGGCGTCGGCTGCCTGTTTTATACCCCAGGCGACCTGACGTCATGGAAGAATAGACAGCAACTGAC
The DNA here is from genome assembly GCF_019279795.1 of Protopterus annectens. Taxonomy (NCBI): domain Eukaryota; kingdom Metazoa; phylum Chordata; order Ceratodontiformes; family Protopteridae; genus Protopterus; species Protopterus annectens. Next base: position 1,140,691,810 of record NC_056746.1, read on the forward strand.
ACAGGACCCAAGACTGATATTCAGGCCGACTGAGGGCAACCTGCCAGCAGATTACCCAAATGTAATGACTGCAACAGTGAATACACTCGAACATCTACATTTATGGTAAGTGTACACAACTGTACTTTCTCCAGTTCGATCCTCAGCTGGGGTGCCTTCTGTGCGGAGTTTGCATGTCCTCCCTGTGGTCACGTGGGTTTCCTCCGGGTGCTCTGGTTTCCTCCCACATCCCAAAGACATGCTGTAGGTGGATTGGACACTCTTAATTGGCCCTAGCCTTGTGTGTGTGTGTCTGTGTGTGTCTGTGTGTGTGTCTTCTGTGAAATGTTGGGTGCCGGGCTGGCACCTTGCCACTGTAAAACTGCACTGCCAGTCATGAGTGGACAGGTGATCCACTGTGGCGATCCCTAACTGGGAAAAGCCGAAAGAAGAATAATTTAGAAACTCCAATCCCCCTTCATTTTCACTCATATATAACACACCTCTTTTCAGTGGGTTTTGTCTTGAACCCTGTGTGAAAGAAAGCACCAGTTCTACAGTTTCCTTTTCATATTTTTCTGGGATCATGTAAATATTTGATGTATGCTGTTTTTTCTGTTAATACAGAATTCGCCAGAGAACCCCTTTCCCAGAATGCTAATCGTTAAGTCATCCACGTAAGACTTATTTCTTTAATTTCTTTTATCAAACCCTCCCATTGCCTTAGTGGGAGTGGTGAACCTCCAGAATCCCTTGGGTTTGGTTTTTGACAGCCCAACTATGTCAGCACCATCTAAGCTACATAGGTGTCACCACCACAGTTTGCATCACTTCTTATGAGGCCTGCACACCTAGTAAAGGGGGGAGGCATGTAGGTGCCCATCACTACCATGCCTCCAGTGCATCCCTTACCTGGTGTCACCTTTGGATTCAGTCAGCTTATGTGTAGGTCAGTGATACAGTTACAAACTACTTACACCATGGCAGATGCACTGAGTGTGCTATATGAGATGCAAAAAGAAATGCAACCAATTCAGGGACATCCTGCAATTCATGCATAGAGAGACCTAGACCAGACAGCCCTATTGAGTGGTGGTCCAGCTGTCAGTCATTGGTGCAGCTATGAACATGCAGGCAACTGTCTGCCTTGGCAGTGCTAGAGGACAGATGCACATTGCACTATCACATGTCCATATTGAGTAGATGGCACTCGCCATGCAGGAGGCAGCTTAATTGTACATGCTATCCATGGCTGCCTCCACTCCTGTGCATCTGCGTGGACAGTCCCAAAATGTGTCCTGTGTGCTTCTTTCTCCATGACAGTCACACCCTACCAGGCAAGCCGCTGAAGGTCCCACATTTTAGGGCCATCACACTCCCCTGTAATCTTAACAGAAGAGGTTCCTACCCGTCCTTGTTTACAAGGTTTGTGGAACACTGGAATTCTATTGCTGTATCACATAGGGCAGCACTGTGGTTCTTGTACACTCTGCCAATGTGGTACGCCATCCGTTGGACAGGATGCCTCCAGTCCTAATACTGTATGGCCACATGATGCACTTGGCCAACTCAAGGAAACTCCATCTTATCACACCTGCAGGGTGTGTTTTCGTATTCTCCCTAGCCACCTAGCTGTGCGAGTTGCTACTTTCTCTGTCACCTGTCACCCTTCCACTTGTGCTAGTTTTGCTGACCCCTGTCACTCTGCCCCACCCCACTTACACAAATGATAACTGTGCTGTGCCCTCCCTTCTAGCCAGTGTGAACATAGTAGTTTCTGCTGCATACTGTGGCCAAGCAGTGCACTTTGCTGCATATACCGAGTATGCTTGCATCAGTTGTACTCTTTACTGTCCTTGTTGTAGTGCGTAGTTGTGGACCAGATGCAGTCTTAGCGCCAGTACCTCAACATATTGCAGTTGCATTTGCCTTGTGTAATATACCACTGCTGATGGCTTTTCCAGTGAATCCTCACTTGACACCTCCTTTACTGCTGCAGCATGTGTATTTGGTAGTACTGTGATGTCACCATATTGTAATTGCTGTTACAGCACATGGTGTAGACCACAGATATCATAATGCATGCGTTTGGCACATACTGCTGTGCTTCATCAGATGTATTCAGATAGTGGAAGCAGGCCTTCAGAGCTTCAGACAGACATTCAACAGTGTTCCACTTCTGTAACAGTGTAGTGCTATAGACCATATCTGTAGGTCTGTATCACTTAATCAAGTGTTTATTTTAATGAACACCTGATGTTATGTAGTCCTATCTCGCCTACATTCTTCACCTGTGGGTTCAGAGCCGAATGTCAGCTCCGACTCGGCCTATTTACTAGCTCGAAAGTCTTTGATTGGCTGGGCTAAGATGGTATCCCACAATACACTGCTCCGCATTCCCAGATCTCGTTTGCCACTTGTAGAGATCGGACGTGGTCTCGACTTGGCTGTGGCTAATTTTTGCTAAAAACTCTTTCTTGTGAAAATTTTTGGCTAATTGTTCTTATACAAATAGAGTTGTTCATAGTGTTGTTGCTGCGTTACCTTTCTTAGGTTGCGAGTGTTTTTGTATGTGGTATCCCTTTATTCCCTCGGCTAGGCCCGTTTGAGTTAGAGGACCTAGGCCTCCTTGTGGTGTTTGTCTGGCTGTCTTAGGTGCGTTTTACTTTAAGTTGAGAACCGTTTTATTTAGAGGTTCTCCCCTGTGCTTGGTTGTTGGTTATACTTATTCATCCATTTTCTGTGTTAGCGGTTTCCCGCCTTTTGTCAGTAGCGGCTGCTACAATTGTTGGCTTGGCATGTCTAAGGAACAAAAAGAGCATAAGCCCTCGGGCTTTAAAAAGTGTACAAAGTGTGCCTATAAAATGTCCATCACAGACAGACATTCTGTCAGTGTTTACTGTCTTGGAGCCATCCACCTTCAGGAGTCGTGCAGTTTCTGCCACGCCTTTAGTCCTCGGATCCTCCAAGAGAGGAAAAACAAATTGATCCTAAAGGGACTGCTAAAACCGTCCTTTGAGGAGGATTTAGGTTCGGCTCCCAGCTCCCAGTCGAAGTCTAAATCCTCTAAATCGAAGAAAAGGTCTCCGGCTCCATCTATTACTTCGGAGCCACCTTGTAAAATTATCATTGTCGAGTCTGCATCCTCGGCTCCACCGGCATCGGGGCTGCAGGAGGTAGCTGTGTCGACTGAGTCTGCGTCCGCTCTGATAGTTTTGGAACCAATTCGGAGCCGGTCACAAAGTTTGAGGCAGGGTTCTCCAGATAGGAGGTCCAGGTCTCCATCCATCTCCTCCAAATCCTCCACATTTGGATGTAGATAGGGTGGTGCAGAGGCTCCTACAGTCGCCGGTGCTGGCCAAACTTTTCTCGGCGCCGACCCAGTCGGCCCGGAGCCAGCTTTGTTAGTTGTTCCTGCTATTCCTCCTCCGAGCGCATCCTTGTCGTCGGAGCTGGTAAGCTCCGCTCCGAGAGACGTTCCTGCATCGGCTCCGATCCCTCAGCGGGGTTTATCGGTGCCCGCATCGGCTCCGACCTTGTCGGTCCCTTCCACAGGGTTCAAGACCCGGGTTTCCTCGGTCGGGCCCGAAGGGGATGCCTTGGAACACCCTTCGGTTCCGAGCCTCCCTCTCGGTGCTTCGGCTGCGGAGACACCGGTCACTGTCATGTCCTTGGAAGGCAGTCGGTCCTCAGATTCGGGAGGTCCCACCTTCGAGGCTATGTGGAGCGCGCTGGCTAGGTCAGCTACTTCTCTCGGATCGGGTCTTCCATCCTCCCCAACACCGGCGAGAGCTTCTGACACCCACCTATCCTTGGATAGCAGAGCGCCAGGGCCTAAGGATACCCCCACGAGCGGTCCCCTTCTTTCTGAGGAGCCCTCAGAGCCTGTGCCTGAGGAACCCTCCAGAAAGAAATTGTGCAAGAGGAAGCACGTAGACTCCCAGGACGTCCCCTAAGTCTTCCTCTGAGGACATTTTGTTCTCCGATATCCTGGAGATCTTGAAACAGAGGAGACTGGCCCTCCAAAACCCACTCCGAGGAGGAGTCAGTATTCCTTAAGGCCTTTGGCGCTCAGCCCTCCGCCTCCTGGGTGTCTCCACCCTTCGACAGGCTCCTGGACCTTATTTGTCGGCGGGTGTGAGAGACCCTTGACTCTGTGGAGCATGTTCCTTGACGCCCCAACAAATTTTTGTCTGCTCCCCAAGGGAAAGAATTTTTAACAAAGGGAGTCCCGGTTGATGCTATGGTGGTGGCGGCTGCCACACAGAAGGAAGTTGCTGAGTCTTCCTCTTCGGTCCATCCTCATAACAAGGAGTCTAGGACTATGGATCGGTAAGGTAAGCGTACCCTGTCTTCAGCGACCTTTACCTTGCGGTCGCTGAATTATTTGTCTCATTTCACACAGCTCCAGAGAGATCTCCTTTAGGAGTTAGGAGATGCTCTAACTGGTAACGTGCCTGAGGCGGTGGCTCAGACTGTCAACGCTCAGCTCTCTACCCTCAACTCCATCGCTAACTCGTCCATGCGACTGATTTTGTACGCGGCCGAGGGAGCTAGTAGGGCGGCTAGCTCAGGGGTGGCCCTCAGGAGGCAAGCCTGGCTGCACCTGTGTCACTTTGCGAAGGCCTTTAAGTCTTCCTTCACTGATTCCCCCTTTGGTCTTCCCTCCTTGTTCAGGACCGAAGTGAAAGACACCCTCACCAGGTGCGAGCAAGAGGGGAAAGACCTTGTCTGCAGTAGGAGTCCATTTTTCCCTCCCGTCGAGACCTTATCCCAAGGCTCTGCGAGGGGGAAAGATGTGGTTCAAGAAATCACAAAGGCCTTTTCCTGCTGTACAAGGTGAGACCCCCTCCCGAGGCAGGGGAGGGGGGTCGTATTCAGGGAGATGTCGTCCCAGAGGCAAAGGGGGCCCCCGCAATTCTGGGGACCGCGATTCCTTTAATGGTTCCCCATACTCTCATTCCTGAGGGTGTGCCCGACTGTGCTTCTCCGGAGCCAGTCGGGGGTTGAATTTCCCGGTATCCAGAAGCCTGGGTCAACATCACCCAGGACCGATGGGTATTAGGGATAATCGCCGGAGGTTACACCATCCCATTCTACTCCGCACCCCCTCCCGTCAAATGGATCCCAGACGTTCCACACAGTCAAAGGGATCAAGCAGCATCAGAGGTTTCTCAGCTGCTAGAAAAAGGAGTCATCCAACCAGTCCCCCCAGACCAGATCGGATTAGGGACTTGCTCAAGATTCTTTTTGGTGCTGAAAAGAACGGGGGACCTGAGACCCATTTTGGATCTCGGCCAACTCAATCATTACGTACGCAAGTCCAAATTCCGGATGGTCATGCTACAGTCGATTCTCCCATTGTTGGGAAAAGAAGTATGGATGTGCTCCATCGACCTGAAGGATCCTTACTACCACATCAAGATGGAGAGAGCATCCAGATGTCATCTACGCTTCCGGCTGGGAGCCAGACATTTCCAGTTTTGATCCCTGCCCTTTGGTCTCACCACAGCCCCCGGGTGCTCACCAAGTGCATGGCAGTGGTGATGGCTCACTTGAGACGTCAAGGATTCCAGGTGTTTCCTTACCTGGACGACTGGCTCCTATCCACCCCCACCAACATCTACTTCTTCAAAACAGAGATACTACCATAGATCTTTGTCACCGGTTAGGCATTACAATAAACTGGAAAAAATCTGCCTTGCTACCCTCACAGCGTGTCTCATTTATAGGAGCAGAGTTGGACACTTTTCGGTTGAGAGCATTCCTACCTATGGAGAGGATCACAGGGTTGCAATGACAGGTTTGTACGATGATGCCTCTGGCACGTGTGAGGGCAAGACTAGTTCTTCAGTTACTGGAGACAATGGCGTCCACTATCATGGTGGTCCCGTTAGCGAGGTTACATATGAGGATTTTACAATGGCTCCTATTCGCCCAATGGTCCTTCCAAAGACTACCTCTATCCCATCCTATCTTAATCACAGGCAAATGCAAGCAGGACCTCAGTTGGTGGCTATGCACCAACAACTTAGACGTAGGGAAACCCTTTGTTCCACCCAACCCGGTAGCCACAGTGACCATGGACGCCTCCCGGATAGGAGGGGGGGGCATTATCTCGGCAGGATGGTCCTTGGTACGTGGCAGGAGCACGAGATAGACTTGCAAATAAATGTCCTGGAGATGAGGGCAGTGCTCCTAGCGTTGCAGGCACTTCAGGATGTCCTCCCTCTAGGGACTATTGCGATACAGTCAGACAACATGTCAGTAGTGTGGTATCTTAACAAGCAAGGAGGAACCAGATCGTACCCCCTATACAGAGAGGCCATGAGAGTGTGGAATTGGGCGATAGATTCCCAACGGGCCTTGGTGGCAACGCACATCCCGGGGAAAACCAGTGTGATTGCAGACAGGCTAAGCAGAGTGATCCTTATGCCTTACGAGTGGTCCCTGAACCGCCGGGTGTCGGACAGCATATTCAGCAAATGGGGTCAGCCTTGCTGCGATCTGTTTGCCAGTCCCCTCAATGCGAAATGCAGCAGCTACTTCTCACTGATCCCCCCACCGGGGGAATCTCCAAGGGACGCTCTTGTGCACAATTGGCCCTCGGGTCTGCTGTATGCTTTCCCTCCGTTTCCCCTTATCTCGAGGGTGATTCAGAAAGCGCTGTCCTTGGGAAGCAGATTGATTCTGATCGCGCCACACTGGCCTCGACAAGTATGGTTCCCCTTCCTTCAACCTTACATTGGGGATGCTCCTTGGATCTGGACCCTCGTCCAGACTTGCTGACACATATGTAGGGACAGCTCCACTCCTACCTGGAGACCCTCCAGCTGACCGCCTGGCTACTCCACTTCCATCCGTAGTCAGGTGTCACGATTTTTCTCCAGACGTGGTCCATATTCTTTCGTCCTCTCATAAACCGTCCACTAGGAAGATCTACTCTAACAAGTGTAAAAGGTTTTCGATATGGGCCCATTCCAAAGGTATTGACCCCAACACAGCCCCCATTGATTCTGTTTTGGAATTTCTGTCTCACTTATTCTACCAAGGGTCTGCCTCAGCCACCATCAAAGTTCAGCTGGCGGCTATTTCAGATTTTCATGTGGCTTATGAACCTAGCTTAATGGCACACAGGCTGTATAAAGCATTCCTAAAAGGCACTCTTCTCCTTCGTCCCCCTGTATCTCAACCTGTTATGCCCTGGGACCTCAATTTTGTTCTGCAGGCTCTCGCCCTCCCACCCTTCGAGCCTGCAGCTTCCTGCGATTTAAAATTTCTTACATGGAAATCTGCCTTTTTGATAGCTATCACATTGGCTAGACGAGTCTCAGAACTCCAGGCCCTATCAATCAAGCCCCCATATTTGATATTCCATAAAGATAGAGTCTCTCTCAGACCAAATCCATCCTTTCTTCCCAAAGTGGCTTCCTTATCTAATATTAATCAGTCCATTGAACTGCCGGTCTTCCCCAACATCTCCAATAAGGCAGAGTACCAGTTTCATCTGTTGGATGTTCATAGGCAACTACGCTTTTATCTACACAGGACTAAAGATTGGCGGAAGTCAGACCAGCTCTTCATTTCGTTTTTAGAGAATTGCTTGGGGTCTGTGGTATCCAAGATCACCATCTCTAGGTGGATAGCTGGTTGCGTCTCCTTTATTTATCAGGCAGGGGGAAAGAGCCTGCCCTTCCCAGTCAGAGCACACTCTACCAGAGCAGATGTTCATCGTGTTACCCTGCTGCAGTCATCACACTTGGGTTATCCTGCCGTCAGGCGGTCCCGCAGTCGGCCTAAGTTCCAAAGTCTTGGTCCGGCGTCGGTTGCTGTCGCTTCTTCCCTGACGACAGTGCGCCAGGGATATATAAGAGGCATCTAACGCCATTTTCTTCAGTCTTTCTTGCCGCGCGGTGCCCGAAGCAGAAGCAGTTCGCAAGTGCCGGTCGGCCGACACCTGAGATTTTTGAATCTTATGCTAAGCTTAAAACTCCATTAAAACCAAAAAAGACTGTACATCAGTCTCCATTTCAAGGCCCCATGCCTAAGAAACAGATGCTTAAGATGGCTGAAGATTTGATTACCCTAATAATGGGTTCCCATCCCCCTCCAGATAAAAGACCAAGACAAGAGGAGGATTATGCTTCCTCTGACCAGTTTTCTATTTCCTCAGATTCTTCTGAGGAACAGGATTACGCTTTTCCCCCTTATGAAGATTCTGATGCTGAAGACTCTATTCCCTCAGCATCTCCCCCTGAAGACTACTTCTTTGGGGAAACTTTACATACCATGATGGAACATTTCCACTGGGAAGGCCACGACTACTCTGATTCTAAGAAAAGGCTCCGAGAGTTCCTTTTACTACCCCAGCACAGACCACTTGCTATCCCTCCAGTTTTAGACATTGTGGATGATGTTTACTTGGAGTCTAGTCTAAATCCAGACTCTCTACCTCCTGCTCCAGCCAAACCAGACAGATACTACAGAGTACCTGACTCACACAAATTCCTTTATAAAAGCCCTGTGGCTGACCCAGAAACAATTTCCCAGGGTCCCAAAGGGGCTAAAGCTTCTATGGCTAAAAATCCTGTGCCCTCTGAAAGGGATTCCAGAGCCCTAGATAGATGGGGAAAGAAGATATACACCTCAGCTACTCTGGCTATGAGAGCATTAAATTGTCAGTTTCACATGCTGAAATATCAGCAATTCCTAATGTCTCAGTTAAAAGAAAACATGAGCACACATTCTGAACATCTGAATTCAAGGAAATGCAGGATCTGTTGCATGCAGCTGAACAGGTGGGCAAACATACTTTACAATGTGGATTTGATTCATTGGAAGCTTCCTGTAGAGCAGCTGTTACTGGGTCTGTCATACGTAGACATGCCTGGTTAAAAGAACAAACCCTACCTGATCATGTTAAAGCAAAATTATTGGATGCACCTTTACAGCAGGATGTATTATTTGGTGTCAAAGCAGAAGAGGTTTTAAAGAAAATGGAGGATAAGGCAAAGTCTATGCAGACAGTCAAGGATTTTTTACAGGTACAACCCCTTCCTTTCAGCAGAAATTGGCCAACAAAAAACTGGTCCTTTCCAGCTTCTGACAGATCACAGAGGGGTAAATACAGACGCCCAAGGGGCAGAGGTCAGTCACAAGGCCCTTACAAACCTCGCCAATGGGGTACTGCTACCCAGAAAGGAGGAGAAGACAGGCCCCAAGCTAGCAGAAGACAAACACAATGACTGAACCCTCAAACTACCAAGCAAATCTCTCTTGGCAGCTCCCTTGGGAGGAAAATTAGCAGACAACTGGCACATCATCACAAAAGACAAATGGGTACTAAACATTGTCTCACAAGGATACAGATTCCACTTTCATACCTTGCCAAGGATAAAAGGAATGCCAAACCTGCCACCAAATCAATGGGCAGAGGCACAAAAACAAATTACAGCTCTCATGGACATGAGAGCCATTCAACAGGTACCTACACAGGAGCAAGGACAAGGATTTTACTCAAGACTCTTTCTAGTCTCAAGAAAGGACAAAGCATGGAGACCCATTCTGGATCTTTCAATTCTGAACACCTATCTGCAAGTACCAAAATTCAAGATGCTAACACTACAGCAGCTTCTTCCCATGCTGGGCAAGAATGCTTGGCTAGTAAGTTGGACCTCAAGGAGGCATTTCTGCATGTCCCTATCAGACAAAATTGCAGAAGATACCACCGCTTAGTTGCAGGTTCAACCCATTATCAATTCTCTGCACTACCCTTTGGCTTATCTACTGCGCCCAGGGTCTTCACAAAATGCCTGGCACCAGTAATTGCATACTGCAGACAAAGAGGAATTCAAATATACCCATACCTGGACGACTGCCTTATTCAAGCAGAAAGCAAGGACATTCTTTTAAAGCATCTGGCATTTGTCAAACACCTTCTAAGTTGCCTAGGGTACACAGTAAACGAAAAGAAATCAAAACTAGTGCCCTCACAAAACATAATATTCCTGGGTGCCAGCTTGAATACAACAGCCCAGATGGCTTATCTCACGCCAGACAAGCAACAACAGCTGACTCAATACTTCAAAATAATGGCAACAAAGACCCAACTCCCTGCAAGAAAAATTCTGCAGGCCTTGGGATTCATGGCATCTTGCATACTACTAATACCATTTGCAAAACTGCATATGAGGAAATTACAATGTTACCTGAAAAGCGTATGGACTCAGCACAGCCACAGCTTGGAAACAATGATACCACTCATTCCCTGCCTTCAATAGGAGTTTCTATGGTGGACACAGGCATGTCACCTCAACAAGGGTCAGCCTTTCACTTTACCCACAGCCAGGCAAACTATGACAACAGATGCATTGGACTATGCCTGGGGAGCACACATGGCAGGACAGTGCATTCAAGGCAAATGGACTACAGATCAAAGGCATCTGCATATCAATCAAAAAGAAATGCTAGCAGTACAGAATGCCCTAACAGCTTTCAAGGACCTCTTACAACAAGGACAACTAATAATAAAGACGGACAATACCACAGTAATGTGGTACATAAACAAGCAAGGTAGCACACATTCCAATCCTCTATGCAGGCAAGCAATGACCTTGTCGAACACATCACTGCCTTACCAAGTTAAACTACAAGCACAATTCCTGCCAGGAAAGAAAAACACATTGGCAGACGACCTAAGCAGAAACATCATGGATCCCCATGAGTGGAAACTAGATCCACAAGTATTTGCAATGATAACTCAAAAATGGGGACGCCCAGACATAGATCTGTTTGCCAACCCCCAAAACTACCAACTTCAAAAATTTTGCACAAGTACATTCCACCCACAAGCTTGGAAAGTGGACGCCCTCTCATTCAGTTGGAAAACATTAACAGTGTATGCCTTTCCTCCACTGCCTCTTCTAGCAAAGGTACTGCTGAAAGTCAGATTAGAGAGGCCACAAATGATACTCATTGCACCAGACTGGCCACACCAGCACTGGTATCCAGTTCTAAGGAACATGGCCCACGGCCCACCATAGATTTTACCACAAATTCCTCACCTGCTCACCCAGCGAGACAATCTGATTCTACACAGCCAGCTCAAGACTTTAAACCTGGCTGCATGGCAAATTGCCTAAACAACCAGCCAACACCTCTATCCAAAGCTGTTATGTATGTCATTCAGGAGGCCAGGAGGCCCAGCACCAGGAAAACCTATTCAGACAAATGGAAAAGATTTTGCGCCTGGAACCAGGCTAAAGGCCAAAATCCCCTTGATCCCAACATTCCTCAGATTCTACAATATTTAACTGAGATGTTGCACAAAGGACTTTCCTTTTCATCAATTAAGATCCACGCCTCAGCAATTTCAACTTATTACAACACGGATCCTCCTTTATTTTCACATCCACTTCTAAGGCAGTACCTCAGAGGGGCTAAGAACATAAGACCGCCTAGGAGAGCACCAACACCTACTTGGGATCTCAACTTTGTTCTGGAAAAGCTTACACTGCCGCCCTTTGAACCAGCTTTTTCAGCTGATTTAAAATTTCTTTCATGGAAAACTGCCCTACTACTAGCAGTAACTTCAGCTAGAAGAGTCTCAGAGCTACAGGCACTAATGGCAGTGGAGCCTTTCCTCATTTTACATCAAGACAGAGTCTCTCTATGGACTAACCCTTCCTTTATGCCAAAGGCGGTATCCAGTGTGGCCCTAAACCAAACCATTCACTTGCCCACCTTCTTCCCAAATCCCCAGAACAAAGGAGAAAGACTCCTGCACTCTTTGGACATTCACAGGCAATTACGTTACTACTTGGATAAAACTAAGGCTTTCAGAAAATCTGACCAGCTCTTTGTAGGCTATGCTGCAGGATCACAAGGAAAAGCTATCTCAAAACAGACCATTTCAAAATGGATAGGACATTGCATACGTTTCTGCTACACGCATCATTGGAAACCGGTACCTGCTAACATTAGGTCCCACTCCACCAGGGCTACAGCTACATCAGCAGCCTTTCTCAGAGGAGTGCCAACCAAGGATATTCTGGAAGCTGCAACTTGGAGTTCAGTGCACACCTTCACCAAACACTATCACTTACCTCTATATTCTAAGACTAGAGCTGGTTTTGCCACTGCAGTTTTGCAGGGCTTACTAGCTTCTTCTAACCCTGTTTAACTCCACCACCCATCCTTAGCTTTGGGATTCAACCCAAGTGTGATGACTGCAGCAGGGTAACACGATGAACATAGTACAGTTTTGTACCTACCATAAATGTAGATGTTCAAGTGTTCACCCTGCTGCAGTCCAGGTTACCCTCCCTCCATCCCCTCTGAACTAGCTGAACTTATCTATACCATTCTATCCTATACAACCTCTGTGGTCTATTTGCTTGTGCCTGAAGGTATTGTTTTATTTTTATATGTACATTTTTATATAGCAGTATATATATATTGCCTACATATTGGGGGCACCTGACATCTGGGGCAAGAAAAACTGAAGAAAATGGCGTCGGATGCCTCTTATATACCCCTAGCGCAATGACGTCAGGGAAGAAGCGACAGCAACCGACGCCGGACCAAGACTTTGGAACTCAGGCCAACTGTGGGACCGCCTGACGGCAGGATAACCCAAGTGTGATGACTGCAGCAGGGTGAACACTCGAACATCTACATTTATGGTAGGTACAAAACTGTACTTTTCCACTTCCACAGCCTTTCAGGCTAGGTTATCGATGGATGATATTTGTGTGGCTGCAACATGGGCTTCTCCTCACACGTTTGTTTCCCATTACAAATTGGATGTGGTGTCCAGGGGCAGATCATCTTTTGGCTCCACAGTGCTCAGGAGTATTTTCCATTGAGCCACCCAGGATGATTTTGCTAAGGACGCTGTCCCACAGGTGAAGAATGTAGGTGAGATAGGACTACATAACATCAGTAAGTTATGTACTCACCATAACGTTAGATGTATGTAGTCCATCTTGCCTCACATTCTTCATTACCCCCCCCCACCGTCCCCCACGCCTGGAGGATTTGGAGGATCACCTTGTATTTCTGATCTTACAGAGTCCCTTTGGATAATTTATTGGACCTCGTTGTTATGGGTGTGTGTGTGTGTGTGTGTGTGTGTGTGTGTGTGTGTGTGTGTGTGTGTGTGTGTTTGGGCGATGGATACTATATTTCTGTTGGCAGCAAACTAGATCTGGGAATGTGGAGCAATGTATTGTGGGATACCATCTTAGCCCAGCCAATCAAAGACTTTCGAGCTAGTAAATAGGCCGAGTCGGAGCCGACATTCGGCTCCGAACCCACAGGTGAAGAATGTGAGGCGAGATGGACTACATACATCTAACGTTATGGTGAGTACATAACTTACTGTTCATCAAACTACCCGAACAGTATAGTTGTCGAACACAATATTAACAAATTATTTTAGTTGGCCACCTTAACAAAATGTTACATGTGACGTCACTGAAGGGCTCCGGAACATGCAAAAAAGTACAACACCTAACTATTATATTAAACTATAAAAAATTATTTGAATAAAAGTTAAAACTAGTAGTTTAAAATTTTTAATTGCAACATTTTTTTTTTATTTTTGTAATAGTGTAGTACCTCGCATTAAAAGTATTTGCAAAATCAAAACTTTAAAAACAGCAACTACTTTTTTTTTTACATCACTTTTGAGGGGGGCTGCCCCCCCCCCCGCAAATTAGTCTTACCAACTCCAAGATCGCACTACATTGAGAAAACGGGTAAAATACTAATAGATAATGAATATTCATGACATCATCATTATGTCTATTACCTTACTTTGATCTATTATTAAATGGTGGGCAGAGTTTAGGCATGACATCTACTGCACATCCTGCGATGTACTAAAGTAAAATAAAACTAAGTTATCTTCTGGTTGTTGACAAACTAAAATTGTTCACTCACTTTCAGTTCAACGAATAAACACTTCAGTGAAGAGAGTGGTCAACAAAAATGGATCAATGAAAAGGTATTCGACAAAATGAGCATTTGATAAACTGATATAGACCCCATCTCTACCATAGTCTGGGGGCTGCAGAAGAAGAGTTACCTGTTCCAGTGCATATCCTGCATCACCAGCAGCAGACAACAGAGACTGCTGTTATTAGCTTGCTGTCTATTATGTGGGAGCAACTGATCAAGGACTTAGTAGGTGGTGGCATTGTGTGCACCTGCCAACTAGATATGGAATATCATGTCATATGAAATGCTGGTATAGGCTGCATGATTTTCAGATGTGGGGATCATGAGAACTGCTCAGATAATACAAAGACAAATTGTGTATATCTTTTGCATTTTACACCACCTGACAGTTGGAGCAGAAACCTTTCTTGTTGTTATACCAAATACAATGTGGAGTAGGTGTGGTCTTGATGGCACTGTGAGTGCAGTAAGTGGCTCCAGGTCCTCATGGAAAGGGGCATTATCGTAGAATGCCCACATAATACTGACTCTCTGTTCTGCTTTTTTTGTGGAAAACACACTCCTCCACTTGTAGCATCTGTGCAAGGAACTGATTTAGGCCAACATCTGAGAAACTCCTGATTTATCCATTGCCAGATGCTGAAAAGTCCCCTTATCAAGATTAGTTAACGTTACATAGATCTTCGTGCCCAATGGAATTGGGCATTCTTTGTATCTCCCTTTATTTCATGTGCATATGGCTCATGCTTTATAACTCCAGTATAGTGTCTGTGTCTACATTTTAATGGTTGACAGTGTTCTGTTTGTAAAGGGGATGTTATGTTAGCCACTGGTAAATGCATGTATGATACAGAGGGCAACAACATGCAACATAGCAGGTACTGACTGTGAAGGTAGCCACTACCACATGCTGTCCTGCTTATGCTGGCACTACTCATAAAATCATAGCATGAGTGAAGCTCCTGTATACTGTAAAATCCTGTCATTCAGAATAAATGATTACTGCGGCACATCATGCTAAGTTTATACATTTCCGACTTACCCTGCAGTGTTGATGTTTGTCAGTTGCATGCTCAGTGGCTCTTGTTAGTATGCAGATGCTAATTTGCATGTCATTATATGGTCTTTAGCATACTACACATAATGCACTATTTTACTGGTAGCACAATCACACAACATATCTTTTGAATATTATCCCCTCCCTGCATGTTGTCACTCCCATCACTGATTCATGTAATGCACAGTGCTGTTTGATTCTGAATACTTAAGTTCTCGACATCTGAGGGAGGTGGAAGACCTGTAATCCCTTGTAATCCAGAAAAACTTCTGGAAGTTCAATTAGTACTTTGTTGAGTGTTGTACTGGGCATGGATCATGCATAGTTCTAAGAAAATTTGTATAATACTTCACATTTCTCGAATGGGCAGTAATATTTGAACTGTTCGCAAGGTAAGGAGCTTCTGTTCCAGATGGCTTTTTTACAGCTGATCAAGAGAGCAGTGTCTCATTTCATGCCTGTGACATCCCTCCTCTGGGCCAGTAATCAAGGAGTCTCAGTGCTCACCACGGACACCGGTGAGGGACATTCATTTGGAACAAAGTTAGATGCACACAGTATTTCCAGATGCAGCTCTCTGCACCAAGCAGAATTTCCCTTAAGAGCACACAGGGAGCACAGTGAGGCTTGGGGCTGGGTTTCCCTCTCCCTTTCCAGGCCCCCAGTATGACTCCCAACTGACACAGCTGTAGAGTTGAGTCCTCAGCCGAGAGTTCCAAGCTAAGTCCTCCACCATCCTCTCTGTGTAACAAGTCCTCTGTTTCCCTGCTCCTAGTAGCTGATGCACACCCTCTTTGAGATTTGATTTTTTCACACACCCACACACACACACACACACACACACACACACACCTGGGAAAGGCTGGCACAGATTTACCAGCTATGCCCCCTCTGCTCAGACTATAAGGTAGTTACTGCCACCAGAACACTCCAAAGCCTGCTGCTCTAAGGCTCTTACAAGGGTACCCAATTACACAGAGTAAAATTAATACTAATACAAATGGTAGTGTTTGACCAAGGCAGCAAGCCTTTCAGAAGTGGCCAGTGTCAGCAAATAAATATAAGTACTCTCAAAGCTTAAAATAGTCTCTAAAAGACCACCCACAATAACATTTTTAAATATAATTAATAATAATAATAATAATAATAATAATAATAATAATAATAATAATAAACTATAAACAAACATGAAAATATTAAATATCTATTTACAATAAACACCAGAGTTTCAATCACAGGAAATATTAAAAATAATACAGATGGATAGATTCACACAGATGCAGAAAAACAGTACTTAATCTCACTATATTTTCCTGACTGATCTAAAGAATTACTGTTCCCTGGTTACTTACTAAAGCAAGGCAAGATGAAGTGGATGAGTGATTCTTCTTTGTCAGGTTTGAAAAACAGTCTGCCTTGAGACTTCTGTTTCATTTAGTATTAAAACATCATTTCAGTACTGGATTATAGAATGATATCACAAACATCTGGTCAATTGACTACTGGTTCCCACTCTACCCCTTTACTAGAAACGGAACCAAAATCTAGCACACGTGTCATAATTCGCACACATAGAGCTTTGCTAAGATGTGTTATAGATCTGGAAGCTGTAAAACCATTTCAAAAACTTCCACCCTTCTAGGGTAGCAATTAGTTCACACCTAAGGACAGTACAGTAGGATTCCTACTATTAGCTTTCACAGACACTTTGTCTCTGGCTCCAGTCAGAACTGTTAAGATACAATCTTTATGGCCTAAACCAGGTAATTTAATTTCTGACTGTTTTTCAAAGCTGGACTGAGATTAGCCTCTTCTCTTCCAGTATCCTCTGTTACAATGTATTTATTTCAACAGCTACAATACAGTCTGACATACATGTGTATTTATTTTCTGTCCAGCAGGACCCACTGTTGGTACTTGGTGCATTTTTAACACAAGCAGCTTTACAAATACATTTTCAACGCAAGCACCTGTACAAATCAGTTTGATATACTAATGGCATATAATTCTTTACAAAACTCCAGCTAGCTATGCTGACATATGTTGCACATCCACTGCCCTATTTCTCCTGGCATAGTTGGCAGTACCTCAAATCATCACAATACCATTAAAAATGTTGTTGTCTTTCGGCTTTTCCCGGTTCGGGGTCGCCACAGCGGAACTCCAGTCCACTAATGCTTGGCAGTAGATTTTGACAAACGCCGAGGTGCCAGCCTGACGTTCAACCTTCAACGAAGGCACACCCATTTACATGTCTTTCGAATGAATTCCATTAAAAATAAAGCCATAATTACCTTTTGTAACCCTTGAATACAATTTATTAAAATGAAATATGTAGTACTGGTATTGATTTTATTTATTTTCCATTGGTTTACTGGTGATGTTCGACTGGGCCAAAGGCCCGTTTTCAGCAGAAGTCTGGGGGAAAAAGCTCATTTGCAAAAAAAAAAAAAAAAAAAAACATTACATGGAAATGCATGTAAAACAGTACCAGAAACTCATAACAATTTTACAATACAGTACCAGAAACACAACAATTTTACAGTAAAATAGAAGAAAACACATTACAGAATAATACATGAAGTATAGGCAGTAAGTAAGCCAAACAACTAATTGAGAAAATAGAGAGATGTCTAACAAAGCATACGCTATAGAGTAATAATATTCTGAGTAGAAAAAAATGCTAATTAGCAATCTGACAAATAAAAGTAGATTATACTATCATAGGGAAATGGTAAATTTTTAGGTGAAATGTAATGGTATAGGAGGGAAATATTAAAAGCATATATTGTACAGAAGGCAAGAAAAAAAATAGATGATATGTTCGTGGCACTTATACTTAAAACAGTGACAGCAAGGCAGTGTGGATGTGAGTTGATAAGGTGGGAAAGAAGATACATATAAAAGACTTGAAATTAGGTGTAAAGTGATTAAAGGAGTAGTAAATTAGCGATAGGTAGAGAGAAGTTGAAATTTGGTGGGCGCTGAAAAAAGCAGCTTAGAATATAAAAAGAAAAGATAATTATGGTTGAAAGAAAAGCAATGGACAGAATAACTTAGCCTGGGTTAGTGCAGGAGCAGATCCAGGTGTTAGCTAGGTGCTCCTTAAATAGTGTTTTAAATTTGGATGTATTCCTAGTGTTTAGTATCATTTGAGGTATGGAATTCCACGACTTGGATATTTGTCAGGAAGACAGAGGCTTGCCATGATAGTTATTAGGTTTAGTTACTGTATGTAGTAATTTGTTGGAGGATCTTAAGTGTTCTGTTTGAATAGGGTTGAACTAAGTTCTTAAGTGATGGACAGTAGTCTGGATGATGTAAGATAAAATGAACAAATGTTAGTTGCTTGAGAGATAGGGGATGAGGTAATTCAATCCAATTTAGTTCATGAAGTGCTGTGCAGTGATGTGATCTGTGAGGGAGGTTAATAGCAAATTTTGTGATTTTGTTACAACAGGACTCAAGCTTGTTTAAGTCAGATTTTCTGAGGTTAGTGAATATTGGTGAGGCATATAGGAGGGTGTAGAGTAAGTGAGTCCTTGCTATGGAACATTGTTAAAGACGGGTCGGTTGTTCCGGTTCTACCTGTTTTAATGAAACAACATTATGCTCACAGGAGATGCAGGTCTGCCAGCAGAGGCAGGAAATGCAGAAAACTGTCCACTTGAGAAACAGTGATTCATTGGTGGTTAACTTATCAGAACATGTTTTAAGTAAAGCACAAGAACGTTTACTTAATAAAGGATTATCTTTCATACCATCTCTTCCTTTGAAGCTGAATGAGTTTGTCATGGATATAAGATACTTTGGATGGAATGTCCTTCTTAAGAGAATGTATGGGAATAGTGAGCCAGATTGTAAAGCAGGAGACATCAGTACTATTATTAAAGAAGCCCAGTACTTTTATTTTCATGACACATCCTGTAGTTGAAACTTTCATGAAAGTTTGTGAGAATGAAGTACTGCAACTCAAAAGTCATGGTAACTCTGGGATCTTTTGTAATATGGCTTATGCAGAAAAAGAAGCATTGAATGAACTGATGAGTAATGACAACATTATTATTAAGCCTGCCGATAAAGGAGGATGCATAGTAATCATGGATAGACCTGTGTATCATGAGAAGATGATCAGTATGTTACAGATGGCAAGACCTATAAGGAGTTACATAAATGGGAGATAAATAATATTACGTATAGAATAAGAGACAACTTATATGATCTGATTATGGCACGTGTCATCTCCAAAGAGCTCTATGAGTATTTAATAGCATCACATTCTCTTATACCCATAATTAACGGTCTCCCAAAGATTCATAAAGATATTAACAACCCACCCATGCGACCCGTATTATCTGGAGGAGGATGGGCAACAGAACCTACACCCTTCTTTGTCGAACAGAAATTTAAAGCTATACTACCCAAAGCCACTACGGTACTGAGAGACACCTCACAATTTGTTAAGACTCTTTCTCATTATATCTGGTCTGTTGGAGAAATGATGAGTGTTCGAATGGTTACTATGGATGTTAAAAGTTTATTCACATTTATACGTAATGACTTTGGGATTGAATCAGTCAGACAATTTCTTAGGCAAGAAGCAGCCTTTGACAATAATACAGTCTGTCTGATATGCTCCCTGTTAGATAGAATCTTGAAAAAAATGTTTTTATGTATGGGAATAAATACTATCTACAGAGATGGGGGGTTGTGATAGGCACTTCATGTGCCAACAGTTATTCTAATATAGTAATGGCCAGATGGGAATGTGACTGTGTCTTCTGTGAGACCAATCCTTGGAGAGGATATATGTCATACTACAAGAGATTTGTGGGTGATATACTTTTTCTTTGTCAAGGTAGTGAAGGATAATTGATGGACATTATTGATTATTTAAATAAGATCACCTTGTTCCTTGAGTTCAAAGTTCACAGCTGCATGGAAGAGATCAGTTTCTTGAATGTGATTTTTACGTAAAGGGCCTGAAGGGAAGCTAGATACTTACATATATATAGAAAGAATTGTTGGAGAAACCACCTTGTGCATAGGACAAGTATGTACCCTAAGCATGTGTTTCCACATGTTGACAAAGGACAGATGTCCTTCATGGATGCATCTGCAGTCATAACAAATGGGTTGTCCTGTCGTCAGGCAGCCCTTCGGTCGGCCGGATTCCAAAGTCCGGGTCCGGCTTCGGCTGATGTCGCACTTCACCCGACGTCATCTCTGCTGGTCTTCGGGTATAAAGGCATCAGCCGACGCCATTTTCCTCAGTCTTTCTTGCCGCGTGGCGCCCGAAGCAGAAGCTGTTCGCAAGTGCCGGTCGGTCAGATCCAGAGATTACTACTACCGAATACTACTTCGAAGACTTCTAAAAGCTAAGTACCCCGTTGGGGACTCTTTCTTGCCTCAGCCGATGTCAGAAAAAGTCAATAACTGTTTAACTTGTGGGAAACAAATACCTCATAAAGATTTCCACTCTTACTGTTTGCCTTGCTTAGGCCCAGACCACGACGTAGCAGCTTGCTCGGCCTGTGCTTCCTTCAACCGACGAACGCTTAGGCGTCGGTCGGAGTTTGCTGAACAGTTTTTCGGCTCAGATTTTGCGTACATTATGCCGCCGGATCCTCCGACTACCCAAATTGTTAAAAACGCAAAGAAAAGACCGACACTCGCGGTCCGCGGTTTCGCCGAAACCACGGTTAAGCAAGCATGAGTGTCTCGGTTTCGGCGAAACCGAGAAAACTGGTCAATCTTCAGCCGAATCCATGACTACTACTGAGGCTCCTGCTACCTTACCTGAATCAGCCTCAGAAATTTTGCCTACAACTGTGGCTCCTACTGATCTATCAGACACCATCCCTTTGGATATCTCTACCCCAGCACGTGGTGCTGCTAGGCCTCCTGCAGCCATGTCTATTAAGGCCTTTGCCAGGGCTAAAGCAGCCAAATCAGCTAAATCAGTGCCTGTTAAACCACCCTCACTCAGGCCCACTTCTAGTTCACAAATGCTTACTCTGGCAGAAGATTTAATATCCTTAATTAGGGATCCCAATCTCACCCAGACAGGGCCTCTCAGCCCCCAGAAAAGAGACCTAGAGCAGAGCCCCCCGAGCCTGTGTCCTCTGATGATTCTGCGGATGACTCTGACATTACAGACCAGCCAGAGGCTCCTTTTTCCAATTATGAAGATTCAGATGCTGAAGAATCCATTCCAGCTGCCTCTCCACCAGAGGAATTCTCCTTTGGGGAAACCTTACATGCCATGAGAGAACAATTCCAATGGCAGGGACAAGATTTCTCAAGATTCAAGAAAAAGGCTTAGGACTTTTCTGCACTTACCACAACATAGGCCCTTAGCTATACCTCCTGTCCTATCTGTTGTGGACGATGCATTTAATGATGTCTGCACTGCACCTGATTCTTTACCTCCAGCCCCTGCCAAACCAGATAGATTTTACAGGGTGCCAGACACTCATCACCACCTATACAAGGCCCCACTTGCAGACCCCGAAACTATATCCCAGGGGCCTAAGGCAGTAGCCTCGACCACAGCAAAACCCTATTCCCTCTGAAAGGGAATCCAGGTCCTTAGAGATGGGGAAAAAGTCTACACCTCTGCTACTCTCTCAGCTAGAGCTTTAAACTGTCAGTTTCACATGATCCAATACCAAGAGTTTATGCTTGATCAGTTAATTAAAAAGCTGTCCTCTGATGAATCTTTAGATAAGAAATATGTATTAGAAATGGTGAATAACATCCAACAGGTTAGTAACCATTCTTTAAAATGTGGCTATGATGCACTGGAGGCTTCATTTAGATCAGCCGTGACTGGCACAGTGATAAGAAGGCATGCATGGTTGAAAGAACAGGTCTTACCGGATCATGTTAAAGCTAAGCTATTGGATGCTCCTATGGATAAGGCCAGTCTATTTGGGGAACCTGCCCAGCAGGTAATGAAGAAAATGGAAGAGAAGGCAAAATCTGTACAAACAGTTAAAGATTTCCTACAGGTTCAACCCCCAAGGTTTAGCAGGAACTGGCCTGCCAAAAATTGGTCCTTTCCTAACTCCACAAGATCACAAAGGGACAGGAACAGACGCTCTAGGGGCAGAAATCAATCCAGAGGAGGTGCCTACAGAGGACGACAGTGGCAAGGCAATAACCGAGGCACAGACACAACCACTGCCACTGCAACAGGACAATCACAGTGACTTGGCTCTGACTCCGCCTACCAGGAAGCAAATAGCAGCACCACTAGGCGGAAAGTTAGCCTTATTCTCGAAAAATTGGCACTATATTACAAAAGACAAGTGGATTTTGCAAACCATAGACCAAGGCTACCGGTTCCACTTCCACACTTTACCAGTAAAAAGAGGAATGCCAAACCTGCCCCCAAATCAAAAAAATAGAAGCCCTGCACCAGATAGCGGAATTAATAAAGATGAGAGCTGTGGAAAGGGTACCAATAACAGAACAGGGCAAAGGATTCTACTCCAGACTCTTCCTAGTACCAAGAAAAGAGAAAAACTGGAGACCTATTCTCGACCTGTCCATCTTAAACACATACATCACTGTCCCAAAATTCAAAATGCTGACCCTACAGCAACTTCTTCCCATGCTGGGCAAGGAGTGTTGGCTGGTAACTCTAGATCTCAAGGAGGCATACCTGCACGTCCCCATTCGACCAAATTGCAGAAGATACCTCAGATTTCTTGCAGGATCAGAGCATTATCAATTCTCAGCATTGCCCTTTGGCTTATCTACTGCCCAGAGTATTCACAAAATGCCTGGCATCAGTAATCGCCCACTGCAGAGTACAGGGAATCCAAATTTATCCATACCTGGACGACTGCCTGTTACAAGCGGACAACAAAAGCAAGCTGACAACAGATTTACAAAGGGTCATTTACTTGCTACAAGCCCTGGGATACACAGTCAATTTACAAAAGTCAAGGCTGATACCATCCCAGACAAGAACTTTCTTGGGCGCGGAATTGGACACAGTAAAACAGATGGCATTCCTAACTGCAGAAAAACAAAAAGAACTCCTCTTTACTTCTTGGCATTAACAAAGCAGAACAAACTAACAGCAAGAAAAGTTCTGCAGGCCTTGGGCTTCATGGCATCATGCATAATCTTGGTCCCACATGCCAGACTGCATATGAGAAAGTTACAGTGGTACCTAAAGAATTTATGGTCTCAACACAGGCACAGCTTAGAAACAGAAATACCACTAATCCCATGCTTAAAACAGGAGTTCCTATGGTGGGCTCGGGCATGCCAGTCAAACCCAGGCTTACCCTTCCACAACTTTCCAGCCAACCAAACCATCACAACGGATGCCTCAGACCTAGGATGGGGGCACACATGCTGGACAAATGCGTACAAGGACTGTGGACTCAGGACCAACTGCACCTGCACATAAACCAAAAAGAAATGCTGGCAGTAAAACTGGCAATCCTAAAATTCAGACCATTCCTCAAAGAAGGCCATTTGATAAGGACAGACAACACCACAGTCATGTGGTACATCAACAAACAGGGAGGCACTCATTCTTACCCCCTATGCAGAATGACTTTGGACCTTTGGAATCTGGCTCTCAGCTACAACATCCAGTTACAGGCAATATTTGTACCGGAAAAGAGAACACCCTAGCAGACATTTTAAGCAGAACCACCTCGGATGCTCACGAATGGATGCTACACCAAACATCTTCAAGGCCATCACAAAGAAATGGGGAATGCCACAAATAGATCTATTCGCTTCCCACAAAATCACCAGCTCAAAAAATTCTGCACAAGGACATTCCACCCACTTGCATGGAAGGTGGACTCTCTATCCTTCAGCTGGAAAGGCCGGACAGCATATGCATTTCCACCTCTTCCCTTGATGCACAAGGTACTACTGAAAATCAAAGAGGAACGTCCAAGGATAATTCTGATAGCTCCAAACTGGCCAAGACAACACTGGTACCCATTGCTGAGGAGCATGTCTCGGGAGAAAATGTGGTCAATACCCCTGATGCCTCTGATGTTAACTCAGAACAACTACAACATCATACATCCAAACCTAAAAACCTTGCAACTGACTGCCTGGAACATCACATAGCAGCAACTAACCCAGACCTTTCCCAAAGGGTTAAAGACATTATCCTTGAAGCCCACAGACCTTCAACAAGAAGGAACTATGCAGGAAAATGGAAAAGGTTTGTCATTTGGAGTACTGAAAGAGGAAAAGATGTGTCGAACATAGATATTGCTAACATTCTGGAGTACTTGGCAGAGCTTCTACATACAGGCCTGTCCTATTCCTCCATCAAGATACATGCATCAGCTATTTCAGCAGAATACAGCTTTGATCCTCCTGTCTTTTCACATCCTCTACTCAGGCAGTTCCTCAGAGGGATCAAGAATGTAAAACCTCCTAGGAAACCACCATTACCAGCACGGGACTTGAATTTTGTACTAGAAAAGTTGACACTCCCTCCGTTTGAACCAGCAGCAACAGCAGATCTACAACACCTGTCATGGAAAACTGCTTTCCTACTGGCTATTACTTCAGCAAGGAGGGTTTCGGAACTACAGGCCTTAATGGCAGTGCAACCCTTCCTAATCTTCCATCAAGATAGGGTGTCCATGAGAACTAATCCTACATTTATGCCTAAGGTGGTATCCAGAGTGTCTTTAAACCAGGCAATCCACCTACCTACCTTCTTTCCCAATCCACAAAACAGAGGTGAAAGAATAATGCATACCTTGGATGTACATAGACAGTTACGCTACTACCTGGACAGAACCAAAGGTAACAGAAAAACTGACCAGCTCTTTGTAGCTTATGCAACAGGAAGGGAAGGAAAAGCAATTTCCAAACAGACAATCTCCAAATGGATAGGAAATTGCATAAGATTCTGTTACTCCTACCATGGAAAACCAATTCCACAGAACATAAGACCTCATTCTACAAGGGCTACAGCCACTACCACAGCTTTCTTAAGAGGAGTGGCAACCAAGGACATTATTGAGGCGGCTACTTGGACCTCCGTGCATACATTTGCCAAGCATTATAATTTACCTCTATATTCTAGATCCCGAGCAGGGTTTGCCACTGCTGTTCTGCAAGGGATCCTGACTACACCATAATTATTATTCCTCCTCACCTAGTTTGGCTATGGTTTTCTACCCATTTGTTATGACTGCAGATGCATCCATGAAGGACATAGTACAGTTTTGTACCTACCATAAATGTAGATGTCCGAACTGGATAGCATCTGCAGGCAGGATTACCCTCCCTCCTTCCCCTCTGCGGTACTCCTAGGGTATTTATCCTCCTAATAGCTAGCTGGGGGGGGGGGGGAGTCTCTTATGGTGTATTTGTTTGTATATATGTACATACATGTTTAGTTTTTGTGTTTGCCTTCTACTATTTTGGAAACATTGGCATTTATCCAAAATTTAGCTTTCCAAGAGGGCAATTGGCATCTGGGGCAAGAAACACTGAGGAAAATGGCGTCGGCTGATGCCTTTATACCTGAAGACCAGCAGAGATGACGTCGGGTGAAGTGCAACATCAGCCGAAGCCGGACCCGGACTTTGGAATCCGGCCGACCGAAGGGCTGCCTGACGACAGGACAACCCATTTGTTATGACTGCAGATGCTATCCAGTTCGGACATCTACATTTATGGTAGGTACAAAACTGTACTTTTTAGAACTTCCAGGCTATGCACCAATGAGCGAGATTATAAGAATATGACACAATGCTTGAAGGAATATTTTGTAATTCGAGGTTATAAGCAAAGAGAAATACATGAAGCATTGTTGGAAACTGAAGCCCAGCGCCATACAAGGAGCCAACCATATTTTATGGAAAGGGGTGAATAAAGGACGTCTGGGGATATTTTGAATGGCACTAATTGTACAGAAGGCCTAAGATGTTCCATTACACACAGCAATGATGTTAGATTTGTCTGTCAGATTATAAGAAATGACTGGAAGATTCTTACAGCGAATGATAGCATCAAAGATATTGTGGGTGAGAAACCCAGGTTTTGTTCTAAGAACAAGAAAAATCTGAAAAGACTATTATGCAGGGATGGGAGCTTTAATAAGACTGTCTCAATATCATTGCAGACAGGTACTTTTCATTGCAGGAAATGCAAAGCCTATAGTTATATTAATTCTAAGAATTGTTTTCAGCACCCCATAACTTGGAGAATTTTTCATCTAAGGACTTATGCAGATTGTTCCACAAAGAATGTGATATGCATTGCTGAATGTGACTCCTGCAGTAGTTTTTATGTGGCAAGACAAACCAGTCACTCAAAGATCGGATCTTGCAACATCACAGTGACATTCGGCTTTGTAATAGAACTAATGCCTTATTTCAGCATATTTCAGTTCATGTTGGACATAGGTTTTGCTTTATGGTATTGGAATTTGGTGGGGTTCTTACAAACAGAGCTGAGTCTATTGAAGCAAGTTGGATAGTGGACTTGCAGGCAGATAAACTGCCTGGATTAAATGACATGGTGCCTTTAAAACTCCCTGTTGAAAGGGAGGAAATTAAGGAGATAACTTTATTGGCTGAAGCAATACTGAGACTCTAAAAATGAAGATGTGCTTTCTGTTAAGATCTGATGAAGACAAATGCCAAAAGCACTTGTCTCTTGTTGTTTTATTTCATTTTATTATTTATATTCTGTACGTTGTGATTAAAGATGTCCTTCAAGGATGCATCTGCAGTCCTAACAAATGGGTTGTCCTGTCGTCAGGCAGCCCTTCGGTCGGCCGGATTCCAAAGTCTGGGTCTGGCCTCGGCTGGTGTCGCACTTCACCCGACGTCATCTCTGCTGGTCTTCGGGTATAAAGGCATCAGCCGACGCCATTTTCCTCAGTCTTTCTTGCCGTGGCGCCCAAGCAGAAGCTGTTCGCAAGTGCCGGTCGGTCAGATCCAGAGATTACTACTACCGAATACTACTTGAAGACTTCTAAAAGCTAAGTACCCCGTTGGGGACTCTTTCTTGCCTCAGCCGATGTCAGAAAAAGTAAATAACTGTTTAACTTGTGGGAAACAAATACCTCATAAAGATTTCCACTCTTACTGCTTACCTTGTTTAGGCCCAGACCACGACGTAGCAGCCTGTTTAGCCTGTGCTTCCTTCAACCGACGAACGCTTAGGCGTCGGTCGGAGTTTGCTGAACAGTTTTCCGGCTCAGATTTTGCGTACATTATGCCGTCGGATCCTCCGACTTCTCAAATTGTTAAAAAACGCAAAGAAAAAGACCAACACTCGCGGTCCGTGGTTTCGGCCGAAACCACGGTTAAGCAAACCGCGAGTGTCTCGGTTTCGGCCGAAACCGAGCAAACGGGTCAATCTTCAGCCGAATCCATGGCTACCACCGAGGCTCCTGCTACCCTAGTTGAATCGGCCTCTGAAGTTTTGCCTACTAATGTGGTTCCTATAGAATTATCAGACACCATCCCTTTGGATGTCTCTACCCCAGCACGTGGTGCTGCTAGGCCTCCTGCAGCCATGTCTATTAAGGCCTTTGCCAGGGCTAAAGCAGCCAAAACTGCTAAATCAGTGCCTGTTAAGCCCCCCTCACACAGGCCCAGTTCCAGTTCTCAAATGCTTACTCTGGCAGAGGATCTCATCTCTTTAATTAGGGGATCCCAATCTCACCCAGACAGGGCCTCTCAGCCTCCAGAAAAGAGACCTAGAGCAGAGCCCCCAGAGCCAGTGTCCTCAGATGATTCTTCTGACAACTCAGACATTACAGACCATCCAGAGGCTCCTTTTTCTTCTTATGAAGATTCCGATGCTGAAGAATCTATTCCATGTGCCTCTCCACCAGAGGAATTTTCCTTTGGGGAAACCTTACATGCCATGAGAGAGCAATTCCAATGGCAGGGACAAGATTTCTCAGATTCAAGAAAAAGGCTTAGGACCTTTCTACACTTACCGCAACATAGGCCCTTAGCTATACCTCCAGTTCTGCCTGTTGTGGATGATGCATTTAATGATGTTTGCACTGCTCCTGATACTTTACCTCCAGCCCCTGCCAAACCAGATAGGTTTTACAGGGTACCGGACACTCATCACCACCTATACAAGGCCCCACTTGCAGATCCTGAGACTATCTCCCAGGGCCTAAGGCAGTAGCTTCGACCTCAGCAAAAACCCTCTCCCTTCTGAAAGGGAATCCAGGTCCTTAGAGAGATGGGGTAAAAAGTTTACACCTCTGCTACTCTCTCAGCTAGAGCTTTGAACTGTCAGTTTCATATGATCCAATACCAAGAGTTTATGCTTGATCAGTTAACTAAGAAACTGTCCTCTGATGACTCCTTAGATAAGAAATATGTTTTAGAAATGGTGAATAACATTCAGCAGGTTAGTAACCATTCTTTAAAATGTGGCTATGATGCACTGGAGGCTTCATTTAGATCAGCCATGACTGGCACAGTTATAAGAAGGCATGCATGGTTGAAAGAACAGGTCTTGCCGGATCATGTTAAAGCAAAGCTGTTAGATGCTCCTATGGATAAGGCCAGTCTATTTGGTTCTCCTGCTCAGCAAGTAATGAAGAAAATGGAAGAGAAGGCAAAATCTGTACAAACAGTTAAGGATTTCTTACAGGTTCAGCCCCAAGATTTAGCAGGAACTGGCCTTCCAAAATTGGTCCTTTCCAGACTCCTCTAAATCTCAGAGAGGCAGGAATAGGCGTTCCAGAGGCAGAAATCAATCCAGAGGAGGTGCCTACAGAGGACGCCAGTGGCAAGGCAATAACCAGCGAGGCACAGACACAACCACTGCCACTGCAACAGGACAATCACAGTGACTTGGCTCTGACACCGCCTACCAGGGAACAAATAGCAGCACCCTTAGGCGGAAAGTTAGCCTTATTTTCAAAAAATTGGCACTATATCACAAAAGACAAGTGGATTTTGCAGACCATAGACCAAGGCTACAGGTTTCACTTCCACACCTTACCAGTAAAAAGAGGAATGCCAAACCTACCTCCAAATCAGAAAACAGAAGCTCTAAAGCAGATAGCTCAATTAACAAAGATGAGAGCTGTGGAAAGAGTACCACCAACAGAACAGGGCAAAGGATTCTACTCCAGACTCTTCCTAGTACCAAGAAAAGAGAAAAACTGGAGACCTATTCTCGACCTGTCCACCTTAAACACATTCATCATTGTCCCAAAATTCAAAATGCTGACCCTACAGCAACTTCTTCCCATGTTGGGCAAGGAGTGTTGGCTGGTAACTCTAGATCTCAAGGAGGCATACCTGCACGTCCCCATACGACCAAATTGCAGAAGATACCTCAGATTTCTTGCAGGATCAGAGTATTATCAATTCTCAGCATTGCCCTTTGGCTTATCTACTGCGCCCAGAGTATTCACAAAATGCCTGGCATCAGTAATCGCTCATTGCAGGCTACAGGGAATCCAAATTTATCCATACCTGGACGACTGCCTGATACAAGCAGACAACAAAAGCAAGCTGACAAAAGACTTACAAAGAGTCATTTGCTTACTACAAGCCCTGGGATACACAGTCAATTTAAAAAAGTCAAGACTGATACCATCCCAAACAAGAACATTCTTGGGTGGAATTGGACACAGTAAAACAGATGGCATTCCTAACTGCAGAAAAACAAGAACAACTCCCTCTTTACTTCTTGGCATTAACAAAGCAGAACAAACTAACAGCAAAGAAAGTACTGCAGGCCTTGGGTTTCATGGCATCATGCATAATCCTGGTCCCCCATGCCAGACTGCATATGAGAAAGCTACAGTGGTACCTAAAGAATTTATGGTCTCAACACAGGCACAGCTTAGAAACCGAAATCCCACTAATCCCATGCCTGAAACAAGAGTTCCTATGGTGGGCTCAAGCATGCCAGTCAAACCCAGGCTTGCCCTTCCACAACTTTCAAGCAAGCCAAACCATCACAACGGACGCCTCAGACCTAGGTTGGGGGGCACACATGCTGGACAAATGCATACAAGGATTATGGACTCCAGACCAGCTGCACCTGCACATAAATAAAAAAGAAATGCTGGCAGTAAAACTAGCAATCCAGAATTTCAGACCATTCCTCAAAGAAGGCCATTTAATGATAAGGACAGACAACACCATAGTCATGTGGTACATCAACAAACAGGGAGGCACTCATTCATACCCCCTATGCAGAATGACTCTGGACCTTTGGAATATGGCTCTGAGCTACAACATCCAGTTACAGGCAATATTTGTACCGGGAAAAGAAAACATCCTAGCAGACATGTTAAGCAGAACTACCTCGGATGCTCACGAATGGATGCTACACCCGGACATCTTCAAGGCCATCACAAAGAAATGGGGAATGCCACAAATAGACCTATTCGCATCCCCACTCAATCACCAGCTCAAGAAATTCTGCACAAGGACATACCACCCACTTGCATGGAAGGTGGACTCTCTATCCTTCAGTTGGAAAGGCCTGACAGCATATGCATTTCCACCTCTTCCTTTGATGCACAAGGTACTACTGAAAATCAAAGAGGAACGCCCAAGAATAATTCTGATAGCTCCAAATTGGCCAAGACAACACTGGTATCCATTGCTGAGGAGCATGTCTCGGGAGAACGTGGACACTACCCTGATGCCTTTGATGTTAACTCAGAACGACTACAACATCATGCATCCAAACCTAAAAACTCTGCAACTGACTGCCTGGAACATCACATAACAGCAACTAACCCAGATTTATCCCAAAGGGTTAAAGACATTATCCTTGAGGCCCGCAGACCTTCAACAAGAAGGAACTATGCAGGAAAATGGAAAAGGTTTGTCATTTGGAGTACTGAAAGAGGAAAAGATGTGTCAAAGATAGATATTGCTAACATCCTGGAGTACTTGGCAGAGCTTCTCCATACAGGCCTGTCCTATTCCTCCATCAAGATACATGCATCAGCTATTTCTGCAGAATACAGCTTGATCCCCTGTCTTCTCACATCCTCTACTCAGGCAGTTCCTCAGAGGAATCAAGAATGTAAAACCTCCTAGGAAACCACCATTACCAGCATGGGACTTGAACTTTGTGCTAGAAAAATTGACACTCCCTCCATTTGAACCAGCAGCAACAGCAGATCTTCAACACCTATCATGGAAAACTGCTTTCCTACTGGCAATTACTTCCGCAAGAAGGGTTTCGGAACTAAAGGCCTTAATGGCAGTACAACCCTTCCTAATCTTCCATCAAGATAGGGTGTCCATGAGAACTAATCCTACATTTATGCCTAAGGTGGTATCCAGAGTGTCTCTAAACCAGGCAATCCACCTACCTACCTTCTTTCCCAATCCACAGAACAGGGGGGAAAGACTGCTGCATACCTTGGATGTACATAGACAGTTGCGCTACTACCTGGACAGAACCAAGGGCAATAGAAAAACTGACCAGCTTTTAGTAGCTTATGCAACAGGAAGGGAAGGAAAAGCAATTTCCAAACAGACAATCTCCAAGTGGATAGGAAATTGCATAAGATTCTGTTACTCCTACCATGGAAAGCAAATTCCACAGAACATAAGACCTCACTCTACAAGGGCTACAGCCACTACCACAGCTTTCTTACGAGGAGTGGCTACCAAGGACATTATTGAGGCGGCTACTTGGACCTCCGTGCATACATTTGCCAAGCATTACAACTTACCTCTATACTCTAGATCCCGAGCAGGGTTTGCCACTGCTGTATTGCAAGGGATCCTAACTACACCATAATTCTTCTTCCTCCTCCCTAGTTTGGCTATGGTATTCTACCCATTTGTTAGGACTGCAGATGCATCCTTGAAGGACATAGTACAGTTTTGTACCTACCATAAATGTAGATGACCGAACAGGATAGCATCTGCAGTCAGGATTACCCACCCTCCTTCCTCACTGTGGTACTCCTAGGGTATTTACCCTCCTAATAGCTAGCTAGGGGATCTCTTATGGTGTATTTGTTTGTATATATGTACATACATGCTTATTTTTGTGTTTGCCTACTATTTTTTTTGGAAACATTGGCATTTATCCAAAATTTAGTTTTCCAAGAGGGCAACTGGCATCTGGGGCAAGAAACACTGAGGAAAATGGCGTCGGCTGATGCCTTTATACCCGAAGACCAGCAGAGATGACGTCGGGTGAAGTGCGACACCAGCCGAGGCCAGACCCAGACTTTGGAATCCGGCCGACCGAAGGGCTGCCTGACGACAGGACAACCCATTTGTTAGGACTGCAGATGCTATCCTGTTCGGACATCTACATTTATGGCAGGTACAAAACTGTACTTTTTCACTTATTTTATTCTTACTGTGGGACCTCCTCGCTCTGGTGTCAGCTCAATTTATATGTTTGCTTGTTTTATTTGTTCAGTTAATTGCTTTAGCAGTTCCTGGAGTTTGTCCTGTTTAACTTGATCAGTGATTTTTAGTAATCTGAATGCACTACAGCCTCCTCAGGTGTCACACCGACTAACGGCTGTCTGCAACAAACTTGATGGTGTGCTTTCCCCTGTTTGACCCCATTTGACTTTTGTCTTTTTATGGATGGTTGGTAATTATAGCTACTGGTTTAGTGTCATTTGTTTCTTTTCACTTTTATTTGTCTGTTACTGAATACTGTGGTCAAGCAAGATGCATTTTGGTAGCTGTTGAATGTAGGGAGGGGCCTGGGCCACTTCTAACCTTGTGAGACTGACATCCATATCTAGCATTGGTTATGATGATTCCATCTTTTGAACTACTTAAAATAGGGAGGAAGAAATGCTTTCATTGTGTCTCCTCCTTTTCAGATACATTTTCACTTGCTTAAGAGGGAGTAATAATGATACTGGGTCTAGACTTTGCTACATTATATGTTCATCATTCCCATTGCTGCAGTAACCTTTAGGCTTTATGGGTAGCATCCTACCAGTGATACAACAGGCCAGCTTCACAAAGCTGTGGCTCTCTCCCACACATTCAGTCTGACTATTGATTGGCCAGCCTCAAGGAGGGAAGTCAGAGTGAATCCCTCTTCAGTACTACCTTGCCTCCTCAAGGAGAGGCAACTCTGAGGTTTTGCAGGAGCAATAATTAATTAGGTAAGTCCCATGAGTGAACCATTCCACAGAGAAGCTGTTGTCCTTTTTAAATAATATTTGATTTAGTTTTCTGACTGAAGCAGTATGTCCCCATTAAGGAATCCATTTTTTTTATTATTTTCATAATGTTGGAAGTTTCTTGATTTTAGTTAAGTGTTGAATTTGCCTATTGGGCGAATATTTTTGTAGCAAAAATATGTGGTGCTTTTGCCAACTTTGTATTATTTGATTAAAAAGTTTAGTCAGGGAACAAACAGGCTGGAGTGTGTAGGGAGCGTATAGTGCTTGTGTACACATCGTAACATCTTACCTCCCATTTTTTATGTCAGTATGTTTGTTAACTTTAACTCATTCACTCCAGTGGAGCTCAGGAAGTTTGCATTGTAACTTCCAATGGGCGGAGCATAAGCCTTTTGACAGAATCAAATTGTGTCCTTACATTTCAAACAAATGTTCAAATATCTGGAACCATAGTGGTTATGAAGGAAGTATAAATGGTAAAATCTTCAGCACAAACTATTTTTATAGTGGCAGTATTCTTTAGACTCTGTGTCTTAAACTGAAGTTTATAAGTCACAGTAAACACAGTAACTGTTATGTCGGCAGTTATTCACTTCACCGTAGATATATCCAAGCTATTTCCTCTCATTCAAGGTTCGTATGTATCTCCTTACATATCCATACAAGTCACAATATGGAAAACGACATAGACTCACCGGAGCATTAAATAAAATAAAGTTATAATTTATTGAAATATGAAGTCTGGCAAGCACTTTCACCCGTAGGCTTCATCAGGCCAATGAAATAACAATTTCTAAGTGCTGACTTTATAGTACCAAGACATGACATCACTTCCTTAAAATCAATTAATACAATACTTTTGCATTTAAAGATATATAGACATCAGAATATTAAAGTAATTAAAATTACTAAATAAGTAATCATGCAAGAAAATCGTATTGACATAAGACCAAAATGTAATATAGAACTCCGCTATCTTTTAGAGACATAAATCTAACTAAAAGCTTTCCATTTATAGTAGTTTAAATATGTTGTGCTAGAGTCTTCATCTAACACGTACACCACTTAGAATATTCTTGCATACTTATTTAATATGTCAGTTTGTTAAAACACGAAGTTCAAATATGTTACACTAAATTCTGCTTCTAGCTCCAGCACCACTTAAAATATTCTTATATGTCTTATTATTTAATGTATCAAAAAAATAAAATAAAGATATATACTACTATGGCAAATAACTAATAATAGAATATTTTCACTGTAAACTACATGTTCCAAGCTAAATATATAAGCGCAGAACTAAACTATTATAAATTGTAGCATTGCATTACTTAGCAACTTTCATTGCATATATGAGTCGTTACATACATTGTATACGGAGCAACCTTAAAATAAAACAGTTATAAAGAATAATAATATAAAACTTCACTTTATAAGCTTAGTCGCGTGTATAAATATTTGATCGTCATCTTTATGCTCAAGTACAGTTTGCTAAAGTTAAAAATAACAATATCCAGTTTAAGGCAGTCTGACATTTCACTATAAACTGCAAGTCCAATGATTAATGATTGACTGAATATATATAACAAACACATCACTAAAATATTAAACTATTATAGAATAGGACATACGTCCTATTACAATTTTCGTTGGATATATAAATCTCCAAAAACTTCTCTCTCTTAACATACGCAATAGACAAAACAATGTTAAAACAAAACAATAATACGGTTTGATGATATAAAAAATCCCGTGTAATATACATTACATATATAATTACGTTGCTGTCATCTTAGTACGCAAGTACAATTATTAAGGCTAAAAGTTCACTATATCCAGTATTAAAATAATTGGACATATCGATTATATATTTCATGTGTTACTAAATACATCTAACCCAAATTAATCTGAATTGTTTTGTTTAAGTATTAATAATGACTAATAAAATAAAATTAAAAATTGAAATAAATATTATAAAATTAAAATCATAATATATTATTATTTATTTAATGTATCATATATAGACACTACTTACTAGTATAAATTAATGTCAGTAAAATATATATCAACTAAATTTATAATAATATAAATACTAAGATAGAAATCAATAAAATATTTATCAATTAGATATATAATATTGAAATATTATTACTTAGTCATACCATATATTCCATAATTATGTATATATTAAGTAACTTCCTATGAGCAAGAAACAGATAAGTTGTTAAAACTAAGGAATGTATATTTGTCTATGAATGTGGCCCATGTAGAATAGATATAGCATACGTACAAAATATGTATATAAAATATATAACACAATTCTATATCACATGTACAACATAAAATAAAGCTAATCTATGTAATATGCATGTGTAATAAAACACATGCATATATATAAACGATCATGAATATACAACTATATAAGCTATGTGCAATACAGATAAGTAACAGTAATTTATTGCATATACATATAATGAGACATGTATTTATATGCCTAAATATTCATATGTATATAAAAGAGCTATAGCTTGAGTCTTCTATCTTTCAGCATAGGACGGATTGGTATCCTATCGTTCAAACCTGGATCTCTATCAGCCCTTAGTCGTATAATCCATTTAGTTTAATTTTGCTCAGTCTGATTGCGTATAGGCCTTCTTCTAATTGTAGGATAATTCACATGCGAATTATCCTACAATTAGAAGAGGGCCTATACGCAATCAGACTGAGCAAAATGAAACTAAATGGATTATACGACTAAGGGCTGATAGAGATCCAGGTTTGAATGATAGGATACCAATTTGTCCTATGCTGAAA
This sequence comes from Protopterus annectens, assembly GCF_019279795.1. NCBI lineage: Eukaryota > Metazoa > Chordata > Ceratodontiformes > Protopteridae > Protopterus > Protopterus annectens. The sequence goes on from NC_056746.1 coordinate 1,140,727,758, forward strand.
GATAGAAGACTCAAGATATAGCTCTTTTATATATATATGAATATTTAGGCATATAAATACATGTCTCATTATATGTATATGCAATGTATTACTGTTACTTATTTGTATTGCACATAGCTTATATAGTTGTATATTAATGATCGTTTATATATATGCATATGTTTTATTACACATGCATATTACATATATTAGCTTTATTTTATGTTGTACATATGATATAGAATTGTGTTATATATTTTATATACATATTTTGTACGTATGCTATATCTATTCTACATGGGCCACATTCATAGACAAATATACATTTCTTAGTTTTAACAACTTATCTGTTTCTTGCTCATAGTAAGTTACTTAATATATATATAATTATGGAATATATGGTATGACTAAGTAATAATATTTCAATATTATATATCTAATTGATAAATATTTTATTGATTTCTATCTTAGTATTTATATTATTATAAATTTAGTTGATATATATTTTATTGACATTAATTTATACTAGTAAGTAGTGTCTATATATGATACATTAAATAAATAATAATATATTATGATTTTAATTTTATAATATTTATTTTAATTTTTAATTTTATTTTATTAGTTATTAGTAATACTTAAATAAAACAATTCAGATTAATATGGGTTAGATGTACTTAGTAATACATGAAATATATAATTGATATGTCCAACTATTTTAATACTGGATATAGTGAATTTTTAGCCCTAATAATTGTACTTGAGTACTAAGATGACAGCAACATAATTATATATGTAATGTATATTACACGGGATTTTTTATATCATCAACCCGTATCATTGTTTTGTTCTAACATTGTTTCGTCTATTGCGTATGTTAATAGAGAGAAGATTTTGGAGATTTATATATCCAATGAAAATTGTAATAGGACGTACGTCCAATTATATAATAGTTTAATATTTTAGTGATGTGTTCGCTATATATATTCAGTCAATCATTAATCATTGGACTTGCAGTTTATAGTGAAATGTCAGACTGCCTTAAACTGGATATTGTTATTTTTAACTTTAGCAAACTGTACTTGAGCATAAAGATGACGATCAAATATTTATACACGCGACTAAGCTTATAAAGTGAAGTTTTATATTATTATTCTTTTTAACTGTTTTATTTTAAGGTTGCTCCGTATACAATGTATGTAACGACTCATATATGCAATGAAAGTTGCTAAGTAATGCAATGCTACAATTTATAATAGTTTAGTTCTGCGTTTTATATATTTAGCTTGGAACATGTAGTTTACAGTGAAAATATTCTATTAGTTATTTGCCATAGTAGTATATATCTTTATTTTATTTTTTTGATATATTAAATAATAGACATATAAGAATATTTTAAGTGGTGCTGGAGCTAGAAGCAGAATTTAGTGTAACATATTTGAACTATTCGTGTTTTAACAAACTGACATATTAAATAAGTATGCAAGAATATTCTAAGTGGTGTATGTGTTAGATGAAGACTCTAGCACAACATATTTAAACTACTATAAATGGAAAGCTTTTAGTTAGATTTATGTCTCTAAAAGATAACTGAGTTCTATATTACATTTTGGTCTTATGTCAATACGATTTTCTTGCATGATTACTTATTTAGTAATTTTAATTACTTTAATATTCTGATGTCTATATATCTTTAAATGCAAAAGTATTGTATTAATTGATTTTAAGGAAGTGATGCCATGTCTTGGTACTATAAAGTCAGCACTTAGAAATTGTTATTTCATTGGCCTGATGAAGCCTACGGGTGAAAGCGCTTGCCAGACTGCATATTTCAATAAATTATAACTTTATTTTATTTAATGCGTCTATGTCGTTTTCCATATTGTGACTTGTATGGATATGTAAGGAGATACATACGAACCTTGAATGAGAGGAAATAGCTTGGATATATCTACGGTGAAGTGAATAACTGCCGACATTGCTGAGATTTTGAATTTATACTTTTGGCGCCATTTTCAAGGTTTGATAGTGTGTGTCACTAACTATTCATTTTGCCACTCTCCCTCCATTAACTTTTTTGAAAACTTATATTATATTAAGGGGAGAGTATTCTACTAAGCGGCCAACATTTTCTTTTTTCTAATTTTTACAGTAACTGTTATATTTGAAGATGTTCTTCATTCCACATTGCTGCAGTCCTAACCATTGGGTAGTCCGCTGTCCCAGTCGGCCCGAATACCAAAGTATATGGCTGACGTCGGTCAAGGCGCATCAGTCTGACGTCAGGACGTCAGGGTACTTATGCGCATGACCGACGTCATATCCTCAGTCTTTTTTGCCGCATGGTCCGATGCAGAAGCAGTTTTGCGAGTGCAGGTTGGCGTTCTGAAATTTTCTGAAGTCGGAGTTTCAGACCGAACCAAAGTTGGCTAAGTACCCTGTTGGGGAATATTTTGGCTTTTTCTTGCCTCAGTATTTAACCGGATGTCAGAAAAAGTGAATAACTGTATTTCTTGTGGGAAACAGATACCTCATAGGGATTACCATACTTTGTGTATACCTTGTTTAGGGCCTGAGCACGACGTTGTTGGATGCCGCTCTTGTGCTAGATTTAACAAACGCACTATTAAGAGAAGGTTAGACTGTGCCAGGTTAGTTTTTGGGAAGCGTTGTAATTATAAAATGCCGTCGGATGCTCCGACGCCCGCTTCGTCAAAAAAGCGCAAGGACAAAGCAGCAAAGCCTAGAGTGGAAGAACCGACAGTCCCGGACGTCGGTTCTTTAGAAGGCTCAGTGGAGCCGGAGGTTCTGCCAGGAGTTTCTTTGGAGTCTCAGGGAGAGACTTTACTGTTACAGGATGTGTCCTCTCAGGAGGTAGGCCAGGCTGAAGGGGCTTCTCAGGTGGCTGTTCTTCCCTCTCTTCCTAAGGTGGTTAGAGCCTCCCCTTCTGTTTCCAAGGCTTCTTTGAGAGGCAGGCCAGGTTTATCTTCAGTGGGGGTTTCTCCTAGCTCTTCAGGATCTTTGCCTAAGAAACATATGCTTAAAATGGCAGAGGATTTGATTACTATGATTAGAGGTTCTATGCCCCCTCCTGATAAGAGGCCTAGGGTGGAACCTGAGTTTGAGAGTTTTGAGCAGTGTTCGGAGGCTTCGGCTGAAGACTTGCAGGAGTATCCTCCTTATTCTGATTCTGATGTGGATGATTCTACTCCTTCGGCTTCTCCTCCTGAGGATTTTTCATTTTCAGAGACCCTGCATTCCATGAGGGAGCATTTTAAATGGGAAGGTCAAGATTTCTCTGATTCCAGGAAGAGGCTTAGGGAATTCTTGTTTTTACCCCAGCATAGGCCTTTAGCTATACCTCCTGTTCTGAATGTGGTGGAAGATGTTTTTGCAGAGGCTTCCCTGAACCCTGATTCTTTGCCTCCTGCCCCAGTTAAACCGGATAGGTACTATAGGGTGCCTGAAGCTCATAAGTATCTTTTTAAGAGTCCTAGGGCAGACCCGGAAACTGTCTCTCAGGGGCCTAAAGGTGTTAAGGCTTCTGTTGTTAAAAATCCTGTTCCTCCTGATAAAGAGGCAAGGGCTTTGGATAGATGGGGAAAGAAAGTGTATACTTCTTCCACTTTAGCCATGAGGGCGTTGAATTGCCAGTTTCACATGTTAAAATATCAAAATTATCTCCTTTCACAATTGAAGTCTAAGATGGATGCTCTGGCAGAAGGTATTGAGTGTAAAGAGTTGCAGGATTTAGTTCATGTGTCTGAACAGGTGGGTAAGCATTCCTTGCAATGTGGTTTTGATGCTGTGCAGGCCTCCTCGAGGGTGGCTGCCACTGGTTCTGTTCTTCGTAGGCACGCCTGGTTGAGGGATCAGAATTTAGCTGAGCATGTTAAGACAAGGATTTTGGATGCTCCTTTACAGTCTGACGTGTTGTTTGGTTCGCCTGTGGAAGCAGTTTTAAAGAAAATGGAGGACAAGGCTAAGTCTATGCAAACTGTTAAAGATTTTTTGCAGGTGCAGCCTCCGAAGTTTAGTAGAAATTGGCCTACTAAGGGATGGACATATCCTGCTTATGATTCCCAGTCTAGGGGTAGGTCTAGACGTGGTAGGGGCAGAGCTCAAGGTTCTTTTAGGCCTAGAACAGGAGTTCACCTGCTCAGACTTCTGGTGAGGGCAGGGGTCAGTCCTTTCGTAAACAGACCCAATGACCTACCTTTTCAGCTGCCAGTACCTTCTTGTCTGGCAGCACCTTTGGGAGGAAGGCTGGCTCTTTTCAAAGAAAATTGGGATTTAATTACCCAAGACAGATGGGTTTTGGATATCATTCACCACGGTTACAGGTTTTATTTCCATACCTTACCTCCTTTCAAAGGCATGCCAGACATTCCTCCTCTACAAAGAAAAGAGGCTCACAAGCAAATTTCTCTGTTACTCCAAATAGGGGCCATTCAGCCAGTTCCTGTGCCAGAAAGGGGCCTAGGATTTTATTCCCGCCTGTTCCTAGTACCAAAGAAGGGGAACACGTGGAGACCAATTTTGGATTTATCTATCCTCAACACTTATCTGGACATTCCCAAGTTCAAAATGTTGACGTTACAACAGCTTTTACCTCTGCTGGGCAAGGATCACTGGATGGTAACTTTAGATCTCAAGGAGGCTTACCTTCATGTGCCTATCAGACTAAGTTGCAGGAAGTATCTGCGTTTTCGAGCTGGGAATTCCCATTATCAGTTCTCTGCATTGCCCTTTGGCTTATCTACTGCGCCCAGAGTATTCACAAAGGTTCTGGCTCCAGTGATAGCTTACTTCAGGCTAAAAGGAATTCAAATCTATCCTTACTTGGACGACTGCCTGATTCTGGCTCAAGAAAAGGAAGACCTTTTACAGCATTTGGAATATGTGATAGCAGTGCTAAGATGCCTAGGGTATTCTGTGAACGAAATAAAGTCCAGTCTATTACCCTCTCAAGACATGTGCTTTCTGGGTGTGAGACTGAATACAGCAGCCCAGATGGCCTTTTTAACCCCGGACAAACAAAAGAATCTTTCCATTTACTTCCATCAACTATCTCTTCAGTCCGGGCTGACTGCAAGGACAGTCCTTCAAGCCTTAGGGTTCATGGCATCTTGTATTCTGGTGCTTCCCAATGCCAAACTGCATATGAGGAAGCTGCAATGGTATCTCAAAAATGTATGGACACAGCACTGCCAGGATTTGGACACTGTCATTCAAATAATACCTTGCATTCAACAGGAATTTTTGTGGTGGGCTCAGGAATGTCACCTAAACAAGGGACTCTCTGTGACCCGGCCAGAGGCGAGTCAGATTCTAACGATAGATGCCTCAGACATTGCTTGGGGAGCTCATCTAAATGGAAAGTGGATACAAGACAAGTGGCCTGCCAGACTACAGCATCTACATATCAACATGAAGGAGATGTTAGCAGTCCAGTTTGCATTAAGGGCTTTCAAGGAGTTACTTCTTCCAGGGCAGGTGTTGATTCTAACAGACAACACAACTGTCATGTGGTACATCAACAAACAAGCGGGAACACATTCTTCCCCGTTGTGCAGGCAAGCAATGATTTTATGGGAGACTGCGCTCAGCTTGCAACTAACTCTTCAGGCAAGGTTTCTGCCGGGAGCACAGAACTCCTTAGCAGATGTGTTAAGCAGACAAATCATGGATCCCCACGAGTGGAAACTGGATCTTCATGTATTTCGGAAATTGACAGTGTCATGGGGAACTCCAGACATAGATCTGTTCGCTTCTCCACTAAACCACCAGTTGCCAAAGTTTTGCACAAAGAGGTTTCATCACACAGCTTGGAAAGTGGATGCTCTGTCTTTCAGTTGGAAAAATCTTCATGTGTATGCCTTTCCACCTCTGCCTCTTCTCCCAAAGGTGCTCCTAAAGGTCAGACAAGACAAGCCAAGGATGATTTTAATAGCTCCAGATTGGCCTCGGCAACACTGGTACCCATTACTGAGGAGTCTGGTAAGGAAGCCTCCATGGCCTTTACCTTTGATTCCACACCTGTTGTCTCAGAGGGACGGTCACCTGCTCAATGTCAAGCTTCACTCTCTTCATCTAACAGCCTGGCATATTCTGTTTTGAAACACAGCAGGTCTCAACTTCCTCAACAAGTTTTAAATGTGATTATGGAAGCCAGAAGACCTAGTACAAGGAAAGTGTACGCAGAAAAATGGAAGAGATTTTTATTTTGGAGTGCAGCAAAGAATTTGGAGATTTCTGGGCCTAATTTGAGTGTGGCTCTTCAATATCTTACTGAGTTATTGGACAAAGGTTTGTCTTTCTCTTCCATTAAAATTCATGCTGCAGCAATTTCAGCTCACTATGATTGTGACCCACCATTGTTTTCGCATCCTTTGTTCAAGCAATTTCTTAGAGGGGCAAAGAATATAAGACCCCCACGTAGAGCTCCTACTCCTGCTTGGGATCTCAATTTTGTGTTGGAGAAACTTACTCTACAACCTTTTGAGCCTGCGGCTACTGCTGAATTGAAATACATGGAAGACTGCTTTTTTGTTGGCCATTACTTCTGCAAGAAGGGTTTCTGAATTGCAGGCCCTTATGGCGGTAGAGCCTTTTTTGATTTTCCATAAGGATAGGGTATCATTACGTACTAATCCTTCTTTTATGCCTAAGGTGGTTTCTAGTGTGGCTTTAAACCAAACTATTCATTTGCCTACTTTCTATGCAGATCCCCAAAATAAGGGGGAAAAGATTTTGCACACTTTAGATGTACACAGGCAGTTGCGTTATTATTTAAGCAGGACTAAAGATTTTAGGCAGTCTCAGCAGTTGTTTGTTTCTTTTGCTTTGAGTTCTCAGGGCAAGCCTGTGTCAAAACAAACTATTTCTAAGTGGATTGGGTTTTGCATTGCTTTTTGTTATTCCCATCATGGCAAGGAGATTCCAGCTGGGATTAGGCCTCATTCCACTAGGGCTACTGCCACTTCAACAGCATTTCTAAGGGGGGTGGCAACTAAGGATATTTTGGAGGCAGCTACTTGGAGTTCAGTACATACTTTCTCTAAGCATTACCACCTTCCTCTCTACTTTAAATCTAGGGCTGGTTTTGCCACAGCTATTTTGCAAGGCATGTTGACAGCTCCTGCTTCCTTATGATTTGCCAGCCTCCCTTACCTCTGCTTTGGGATTCTACCCAATGGTTAGGACTGCAGCAATGTGGAATGAAGAACATAGTACAGTTTTGTACCTACCATAAATGTATATGTTCGAGGATCCACATTGCTGCAGTCCAATTTACCCTCCCTCCTTCCCCTCTGTGTTTAGGGGTGGTTGTGTGGGTGAGGTTATACTCTTGTAATTTTGTATATAGTGTACATATTTTTGGTGCAGGAGTGTTTGGTGTTTTTGGTTTTGGCCTTGTCTTTTTAGGGTCTTCTGACATCTGGGGCAAGAAAAGACTGAGGATATGACGTCGGTCATGCGCATTAGTACCCTGACGTCCTGACGTCAGACTGATGCGCCTTGACCGACGTCAGCCATATACTTTGGTATTCGGGCCGACTGGGACAGCGGACTACCCAATGGTTAGGACTGCAGCAATGTGGATCCTCGAACATCTACATTTATGGTAGGTACAAAACTGTACTTTTTTTGTAAACAAGTTACAATATCGCAGCAACCACTCAAATTTCACACATACTATCAGCAACATTTTATTTATGTAGCTGACAGCTTTTATGTGAAGCGTCTGTGTTACTAGGTTGTTGAAATATTTAGAATAATGTGAAAATTGTATCTCTATAAATTAATATAGTAAAACAACAATTAATATCTATGTACCTGCACTGGACAGAGGTCAAATATTAATGCAGATGTGTTTGCCATTGTGTAAGCTTTAAGATGAAACCTTTTAAAACCTTGTACATAGTGTGGTTTTGGAATTATTGATGCAAATGTGAACAAGCAATATTTGACGCCTAGAGGTATCAGTAGGAGTTAACTGCAGATGAACTTGGAGGCGTTACTTGGATGTAATGAGTTAAATGGTATTCTGAAGGGAAACTTTATGTTCTGCTTCTGCATTTACTATTGTAGGGACTGTAAAACATAGTACGAGTGTAAACATGCTTTTTGTGAACACTTCGTAACTACTTATCTTCCGAATGACTCATACAAGCAACACTTACCACTCTTGACATTTCTTCCTCTGCTACACATAGGTACTTACTCCAGTATTCTGGTGCTCCTCCCATTATAGCCAGAAAGAAAAACAACTTACCAAAGAGCCCTGGCTGACATCGCAGGTTCATTCTACACTTCCGCCGGTAGTGGGTGAACATTCAGTGGCTGTTCTACCTCCCCTGGCTGTGCATAGCAAGTGTAATCTCCTAATCTTTAGCAAGATGTATTGAGAAGATTACTCACCACCACAAATATTGTTAGCAGACAGTGACTCAGTCAAAATGAGACCTGTGGAGACCGTTTAGTTTAATTTCCAAACTGTGCAGATCTTAATACAAGAAATCATTCCAAATAGGTCAAATAATGCTTTCACACACTCCAGCAGTAGACATGTGGTTGCAATGGAGTCTAACACACAACTGAAGAAAATGGGGGAGAAGGGAGGAGTTAATTAACAGAGCTAGGCAACAGGAGAACAGCTAGGACAAAATACAAAAAAGGCAATTTCTTAGCGAAACAACAAATACACAAACGTGTAACATGACACTCCCCGCTTAAAATCTTTAGATTTCACCAAACAACAATAACAATAAACATTAAGTCCATGATATATTTGGAACCTCTTTATCCTCTGGAACTTGAAAAACAAGAGGGAGGGGAGAACAAGATGCTAAATGAATAAATGAATTCTCACTGTTGCCAACACCTCTGAAGACCATGGGCAAGCAGGAATGGGAACAGATGAAAGCTCACGTAGCAGAATCTTTCCATGTTTCCTATCTTCGTTGTTTTTCTCTGGGGAGAGGAGTATCCCAATCCACATTTTCAGAAGTGAGTTGTCTTAATAGTATCTTGCCCTGAATGGTAAAGGGTGCTATGAAGCCTACTGGATCGTAGATGCTGTTTACTTTAAACATAACTCCATGTTTGGTGAAGGGCTTATCACAAGCTGACATTTGAAATATGAATGAGTCTTGCTTAACATAATAAAGCAGCCCGAGGCTGCGTTGCATGAGGGTAATATTAGGCCCTAGTTCAAAGTTCTTTAGACTGTCAGGATGGTCCTCAGAATGAAAGGCTCCATTTACATTGACGCTGTTGGAGACTATCTTGTGAAGTCTGAGATTAGATACAGCCAGCATTTGAGTTCTGGCAAGAAGATTAATCGCCTCTTCCTCTGTGGGAAAAGATTTAAGCCCGTCATCTACATAAAAGTTTCTTTCAACAAACTGACATGCATCAGACCCAAATTCCCTTTCACTTTCTTGGGCAGTTCTTCTCAACCCGTATATTGCGACTGCAGGAGATGGGCTGTTACTGAACACATGTACCTTCATCCAATAGTGTATGACCTTGTCATTGACATCATTATTGCGATACCACCCAAATCTGAGGTAGTGTCTGTTGTCTTCACGAAGAACGAAGTAATGGAACATTTGTTGGATGTCAGCCATTACAGCAATCAATTCTTGTCTGAAATGGATCAAGACCCCATTTAGATTATTGTTCAGATTAGGCCCAGAGAGGAGAAGATCATTAAGAGAAACACATTAATGGGGAGCACTTGAGTCAAAGACCACTCTGATTTGGTCTGACTTGTGAGGGTGATACACACCAAAACATGGAATGTACCAACATTATTCCCCTTCCTTTAGGGGAGGTGCAGGTTCAGCATGATTTCTATCAAACACCTTCTGCATGAAGTCAACAAAGTGCCTTTTCTTAGCAGATTTCCTGTTTAGGGTGTGTTCCAGTGAAATAAACCGTGACTGTGCAAGCTGCTTATTGTTTGGCAATTTCATTCGTAGGGTACGGAATGGTAAAGGTGCCACCCAGCTGTTGGAGTTGTCCTGATAGAATCCTTCACTCATAATTTTCAAGAATTCCTTGTATTCCCTTGTGGCCACCAACTGGTTGTCTTCACTAGTGGTATCCAACACCATAATGCTAAGATTATCATCCCAGGAGTCTAAGCCATAGTTGTAGCTTTGGATGACTTGCTGTGGCTTACCATTACTGCATAACCTTTCTTTTACACAGTAGTGATGAGGACAGGGTTCAAAACAAGTATTGCGTCCATTTGGGAGAACATGCGTCTTGAAGGAAGTAACCCTGTTAAGTCACCTAACCTTACCTAAACAGACATTACCTATGACAACCCAACCTTGGTCCAAGCATTGGGCATATGGAGCATTGTTTGGGCCATTGATGTATTCACTTACCTTGTGCCCCCTCAGTATGTCTCTACCAAGCATTATCAGGATTTCACCGTCTTTATCGAGGGGTGGTATTTGGCCAGATATGTCCTTCAAGTGAGGGTGACGAGAAGCAGCTTCTGAGGTAGGAATCTCTTGCCTGTTAGTTGGAATCTGGTTGCACTCGAGAGTGGGCAGTGGAATTTCTAGGTTGCCATTGAGTGGAGCTACTATAAGACCGCTAGCTGTCCTTCCAGAGACTTCTGTAATGCCACCACAAGTGCCCAGAGTGTAAGGCAGGGCATCCCCTGTTATGTTGAGCAGGTGAAAGAACTCTGATATTGCAAGAGATCGATTACTTTGCTCTTCGAGAATAGTGTACAGTCTTATGGCTCTTTCAGGATGGCCCTTGGGGTATACACGGACCAAGCATATTTTTGCACAAGATTTGACGTTGAGTCCTTCTCCACAAGAGTTCAGTACATGTGGTGGCAACTGGAGTAGGAGCCACTGTCTGTTCTACGTTCTCCCCGCCTTGCTTTGCCTCGGGAAGGTTAACTGTGGATCTGGTAGAAGTATGTTGAAATGGATGAAGTGCTTGTACATGATCATCACTGTCACATTCTGTGCACTTGATAATGGCTTTACAGTTCTTAGCAACATGGTCAGTAGAAGCACAGCATTTAAAACATACCCCAAATTTCTTGAGTTCCTTGTGTTCTTGCAGGGTTTTTTTTCTGAAGCCAATACATTTTCTGAGTGGGTGAGGTTTGTTATGTATGGGGCATTGACAATTTGGGTTTTCACTTTTCTTGCTTTGATCACCCTTGTTGGGAACTGTAGAAGGTGTAGGTAAGATATCAGTCCATTTAACTGAGACCGGATCTCTGCGGTCTCTGTATGAGCTGCACACATTTGTAGGCTTAAGAGAGGGTGGACCTGGAGTGTGGGACTCTCCAAAGGAGAAGCTTGGGTCATTCTATGTCTCTGCAATTTTCCTGATGAATTCGCAGAAGAAGGAAAATGGGGGAAAGGAGAGACTGTTTGCTTCCTTGTACTTTGATCCAGCTGTTGTCCATTTTCCTTGGATTTCATATGGGAGCTTTGAAACTATTGGGTTAACCCCACGAGCAGTGTCCAGATAACTGAGGCTTCCTTCACTACTTTTTCTTCTATATTTCCTCATTTAATTTACTCTTCTCTGTTGTTCTGACTTTACAGTCTGTACTTTTATTCTCTTTTCCCCCTTGTACAATATTCACTTCTTCCTTCTCAGCAAGTCCTTCTTTAGTATTACCCTTCCTTTCATAACATTGACTGAAAACATAATACCCACAAATGTTTTATTAGACACGTCACCATCTTAATTATTCTCCTAATGCTTCCTTTACTTCACAATTTCTCCTTACTATACTACTGTATATTCTACCTTCCTCTAAGTGACTATACTCTATTAAAATCTTAACCTTTCTCCATCTCCCTAATAAGGGACCTCTCTGTTTGGAGTAATACAGTAAGCAATTTTTGCTCTCTTGCATTTTCTCATCTGCCTTCCTTCTCTTTTAACACATTTTCCTGTTCATGTGGCAGTGCAAAAGTCACACACCAACAATTAAAAATATGTTTATTACAAAACAAACACATGTAATGATTAAGCTCTTTCATCTCCGAAATAATGTGACTTCATCAGAATAAAGAACTCATGACATCATGTCCTTATATACTATCAATTTCTAATTAATAAACCACCTTAATTTATTGATAAAAAAAGTTGAAATATATAATACATATTAAACAAATAAAAACAAATTAAAACTAAGATATGTATGTAAAATCTGTTTAGCTAGTAAATAAAGAAATAAACATTCATAAAAATATTCATTGCGGATGAAAGCACTTAATATTGTATGTGCTTGTTTTACATTAAATATATTATTTTTTAATTATTGGTGTGCTACTTTTGGACTGCCACTTTGTTATATATTGGTGTCTCTTAGTGTTCGTAATGCTTTATAAATTAATTTTCTTTTCATTCAACTATAATCTTCCCTTAACTACTCCATAGTCCTTTCTATCTACCATGTTATCCTTTTGCACCTTCACTTCTCCACTATTCATTTTGTCACTTTACTGTCTACCACAGTACCCTCACACTTTATTCACACTCACACTACCAGCCACCCTAGCTATACTCAGGCTGAACCTTTCTTCATATGTATTTCTTCAAATATTTTATATTTGAAAAGGATAAATACATCTAAATATTCTGTTCACTTTGACATAACCTGGAATAAATTGATATACTTTATTAAAAAAACTAACATTTTAATCCTAATCCTCTGTTCTCTAAAAACATTCTTTCTGGTGACATGCTTCCCAATACTGGCCCCCTCAGCCTCATCCATTCCATTGTCCTCTGCCCCTAATTCCTGTACAACACACACTTAATTTTTCCTTACTTCCATTAACATTCATAGTATTCTAAAGTTACAGACCTACAAGTATGTTTTTTGTTTTCAAAACTCACCAGATATTACTGTCATTACCAAAATATGGCTAAGACCCAATATAACAGACTCTGAAATTCTATCCCTTGGCCCAAGTATAGTTCAGTGTGACAGACTACAAAAAAAGGGGAGGCATTGCATTTGTACATAACTGTCCAAGTGCCTCACTCCTCAAAACTTATGTACCAACCTTCCAAAATGCTGAACTTCTTATCTCTCTCTTCTCAGCGTTAATAAACATAAGAAGTTTTATATAGTTGCTCTGTACATACCACCAGGTAATAATATTAACTTATTAGGAGACATTCCGTGCTGGATAGCTACAAATATTACTACTGAAACCATTATCTTTGGTGACATTAACATTGACTGATTATCTGTGACATGTATCACCCCAACTTCTAATCTTCAAACAGCTGGTGTCATCCCCTACTTGAATCAACAAAGCGAATCATAGAAATTCTGTCCTTGACTGGATACTTAGCATCTTTGCAAGCTTCAGAGATATCTCACGGGTACTACCTGATTCACTTAGTGACCATTACCACCCTGTACTCATCAGTAGAGAAAACACCCATCAACTAAAAAAAAAAAATCAATACATAACTACCTGAAATCTTTCTAATTTTCATCTAGATACACTCAGTAATCTACTAAAAGCTGTCAGCTGGTCTCCACTCAAAACCCTACCCCTAGATATAGCTGTCAAAAAATTCAACAGTATATCCATCAGTACTTTAAATACCTTTGCAGAGTACCTTAAGCTTGCTACAGATGCTATAGTGTACACATTCCCAATTCTCATTAACATCTGTTCAAGACTGCCATGATCCTGCCCTGTTGAAAAAAAAATTCTTCATTATTCCCTCCATAAAGGAGGTAACTCTTCTGGAATATCTATTTTTAGGCTAGTTGCCATCTTGTTCCCCCTTTCTAAAATCCTGGAAAAGTGTATTCATAAAAAACTCCTTCATTATCTCTTGCAAAGTAATCTCCTAATCCCAACACAGCATTGTTTCCAACCAGCCCCTAACATCACTACAGCTCTCCTCAAATTTTCCAACACTATTGTTAAGGCTAAAAACCAAGGGAAGTTTATCTCTTCTGCTTTTCTAGATCTTTCAGAAGCCTTTAACACAGCATCATATGAGAAATGTCTTGACTCAAATGTCCACCCTGAGCCTTTCCAAGCCATCTCTTCTGTGGTTCTCTAGAAACCTATCTGAAAGATGTATTAATCTGTCAAATGGCTCTCTTTATTTTCTTTCCTTTTCTCCTAGTTAAAACGGGTGTTCCTGAAGGCTCTGCTCTCATTCTACTGCTTTTTAACATTTTCATCAATAACCTATATACCTCTCTCAGCAAGTTTGCCTTATTCATTATGCAGATGTCTTAACTCTCATCTGCTTATCTGACAGCCCACTACAACTGCAATCCATGGCACAGAATACCTTCAATTCAGTCGAACTATGACTGTAGCAAAACCAGCATTTACATAGTCCCAAAAAGACTAAACTTCTGTTTTTCCAAAGTCCCGTATCGATGCTAAAAGTTACTTTCACATTACTTCAATAGCTGTATTGTTTCAAGTGGTAGTTACCCATACCAAATTGTTTGGTGTCACTATAGATGACATCTTAAAGTTTGATCTTTACATACAAAACTGAGGTAAAAGTAACTCATCGAAAGATAGGTAGTAAATTTAGATAGTAAAATTCCTTATTCCTTCTAGGAGAGTCACTCTGGCCAACACTTATCTTTTACTCTGTCTTCTCTATGGCACCACTGTTTTGACTAACATCTAGATCTCTCTTAAATCACAATGGGAGCAGTGTTATCATAAGGTAGCTAAATTTGCAACTAACCTGCCAAATAAAGCTCATCATTGCTCTGCATTACATTCTCTCTCAACTGGTTAGAACTCCCCTATCAACTAGCCCATATGCAACTTCTTCGTACCCATAAAATACTGTGTAACCCCTCTACGATCCCTTCTGTCTCCTCAGTACTTTATCACTATCTCCTAAATCACTCTCTGTGCTCTTAAGACAAACACCTGCTTGAAATCTATAAACCAAAATAAAAGTTTGGGGCACAGTTTGTAGTCACACTGCATGCCCACTGCATGTCCAAACTATGGAACTCCGTCCCAAATTCAGTTGGAACTTGTATCTATCCTCCATGTATTTAAGTCCTCTCTCAAAGAATTTCTCTCTAACTTATGGCAATGCCCATGAACCTCATCTGTATGATTTATATTAACAAATGCTTTGCATTCTTACTAACCTAACCTCTCATCATACTGTCTAGCTTTACTTTTTAACACCTGCCCTTTCCCCACTCTTAGGGTGGACTTGTATCTTTTGTTTTTATTTCCTAGCATAGTAGACTATACTTCTAAAACTTTTGTATATATTGATTGTCATATTTAATTATCAGTTTTTTATTTCTTTTTATTTTTACATCATTGGCATTTCCTTATGCTTTATTGTATCCTATGTACTCCACTATCAAACCGTATGTATATGTGCTTTTTTAATGACGTTTTTATTAGTGTTTTATTTGATGTAATTTTACTCTGTGGAGCTTTTTTTCGTGGATCTCCTCTGAAAATGGATATTTAGTATCCAGTCGGACTTTCCCGGTAAACAAGTGTCAAGAACTAAAATAAATAAATATTGCCATAGCCGTAGGCTTCATGAAATTTCCCAGCTTTTCTGTCACTAGGTCATATTATCAGTTCTGTGCACTACCCTTTGGGTTGTCTACATCTCCAAGAGTGCTTACAAAATGTCTGCCTTCAGTCATAGTCCTTTGCAGACTGAATTGCATTCACATTTTGTCTTACTTGGTTAACTTAGTTATATTTTCTTCCAGCTGTCAGGAGTCCTTAACTTGGTACAGTCTGGGGTCCCATATAAATGTACAGATATGAGTCCATCTCATTATGATTGTGTTTCCAGGGTGTCTTTTAGAAACCTTTCAGCAAAAAGCTTTTTTGACACATGAGAAGGTGCTTTTTTACCTGGAAACTCTCCTGATCTTCTCCAATCAGTCTCTGACTTCTGCAAGAAAAATTTTCAGGCTACCAGAGTACATGACTTCTGTGGCTGTCATGATTTCCTTAGCTAGATTACCCATGAGAAAGATGCATTGAGTTCTAAAAAAAAAAAAATACTTGGACTCATCATTTGCATTCTCTGGAATATCAAATTCCATTTTTGGACTTTGTAAAAAAAAAAAAAAAAATGAACTACTTTGGTGTAAACATCATTTCAGCTAAACCAAAGCTCCCCCCTTCTCTCCTCAGTCTCTAAACCAGTCTATCACCACAGAAGCCTCAGATGTTTCTTGGACAGAGGTTTCCAAGAGGGTGAAGGTGCAAGACCTGTGGAATTCTTCAGTCTGAGCAAAATGCATACGTGCCAAAGAGATGTTGACTGTGCTCCACACTTTCAAATCTCTTCATTATCTGTGGTCACCGTGACCTCTAAAGACGATAACACCACAGTTATATTGTATATAAACATGCAAGAGTGTACCACATCTTATCCTTTGTGCAGGCTGGCAGTGATAGCTTGGGCAATAGCTTTACAGCATTCTTTAACTCTCCAACCATCTCACATTCTATCAGAGCAAAATGTAATGGCAGATTAGCTGAGCAGGACCAGGACAGACTCTCATGAATGGAAATTGAATGAGATGCTCTTCCATGAATTAATCCATTTGTGGAGAACACCTCAAATAAATCCCTTTGCCTAATTTCAAAACAGACAACTAAGCAAATTTTACACCAGGGCTCCTTGCAAGCAAGCCTGGAAAACAGATGCATTTTCATTCTGATGGATAAAAATGTTCCTTTTTTGCTTTTCTACGCTTTCCAGCGATATCCAGGATAAGTGTGAAGATTCAGAAGGCCTCTCAAGAAAGAATTGTGGTGACCCCCATTTTGGTACAGGCAACTTTGGATGTTCATCATACTGATCACTGCTGAAGTACCCCTAGGTATATGGGTTTTATCCTGCCAAAATTATAACAGCTGGCCACCTTCCAAAACTTCAGGACACCTTCAATGTGCCCAAACTGTCAGGCAGTTCATGCTGAGCTGACTGAAGGACAAGTTTGGGCGTGAAGCCCTTCAGAGCCTTTACTGCCACCAAAGAGTATGGTCCTCTGAAGCTTTCAAGGGTCAATAGTCCTCTTGTGCTTTCCTTTGCTGGGAAGATAAGTTCCTTTTGGGAAAAAAATTCTATTGTCATTTTGTTGATATTTTATTACTTTTCACTTCTGGAAATTTATTTCAAAGTTAGGAGTGGTGATTTAACTGACCGTCTTGAGACTGTCATGTACTTTTAAATGGAGCACTCATTCTTTTCTGTCACTTGAGAAGTAGTGTAAAGTAACTGAAATTTTTTTTCTGTGGAGAAATGTGTTTATTTTACATTTATGGGGCTGGCATAGTGTTTTGCAGTGCTTTTTATTGTGTTTTTTTTTCTGCAGAAAAGTAACTTTTGGGGACTGTTAGTGTTTACTGGCAATTGCTATTTTTCTTCAAGGGAATGACAAAATGTTCTTGAAACAAGCTTTGCATAAGAGGCCTCCAAGTAAACAGGTGGCCCCTCCTGTGGATCTTAATTTTGTGTTAGAGAAGCTAACACTTGCTCCATTTGAACCAGCTAACCTGGCTGCCTTGAGGTTCTTAACATTGAAAACAGTTTTACTGATAGATGTGAACTCTGCAAGAAGGGTGTATGAGTTGCAAGCTCTTATGATGAGTCAATTGTACTTAATTTCTCATGGACTTCTTTGAGAAGTAATCTTTCTTTTATGCCTAAAGTAGTGTCCAAGTTTACTTCAAGCCAAACTGTCCATCTCCCTGTTTTCTTTCATGAACTTAAAAACGAGGGAGAAAGGATACTCCGTACGTACCTCGGTTGTCTACATACAATTTAGGTACCACCTTGACATAACTCAGTCTTTCAGATCTTTGAATCAATTGTTTATTCCTTTTGAAGGGACGACCTGAGTCAAAACAGACTTTTTCCAAATGGTTGCCTAAGGCTATACTCACCATGATAAATCTATTCCAGGCAAAGTCAAGGCCCACTCTACCAGGGCCTTGGTTTCATCTGTGGCTTTTTAGAAAGGGTTGGATTCTAGAAGTATTCTAGAAGCTACTTCTCGGTCCTCTGTACATACTTTTACAAAGCACTACAGACTTGATTCCTTCTCTAGGTCTGGGTCAGGTTTTGTTAGAACCATTCTCCAGTAGCTACTGGATCCTTCTTCCTCCTCTCAAATGTAGATAGCTATGGTAATCTACCCATATAGTTAAGTGTACTGCAGCAGTGATTATTATGAATAACACAGTACTGTTGTGTAAGTTGAACTTACCATAACAACTTACCATAACAGTAGATGTTCAAATGATCACTACTGCAGTAGCTGCCCCTCCCCCCTGTTTTTTGGTGTGTTTTTATGCCAGGGTGCTAACATACATTTATTTATTTAATTATTTATTTTATTTCTAGGATTGCCCTTTCATGGTTCAGTTTCCCTCTGTCTGCTAGCAGGAAAGCTCTGAAGGGCTTTGCACCCAAACTTGTTTTTTAGTCGGCTCATCTCAAGCTTCTTTACAATTTGGGTGCATAGAATGTGCCCTGAAGCTTTGGAAGCTGGCTGGCTGTTGCATCCTTGGCAAGATATAACCTTACCTAATTGACTGCAGTTGCGCACACCTCTAATTTTAGCTGCGGAAGTAACAATTCTTTGTTGTTTATAACTTGTAGTCTGTAAACAGTGGTAACTTTCTGCAAGAGTTTGTAATAATTCATGGCTGCAAGCCAGAATAAAGTTAAATGCAAAGTTGATGTAGAAAACAGGCAATTTCATGACTGCTGTCTTAAGTAAAAATGCCAGTCACCTGTACCTATTGTTAATTCGTAATGACTTACTATGTTTTGAGGTGACCTGCAGATGCATTAAGAATTCGTGTAGCGGCCCTCCCCACAAAAAAGTTGTGCACCACTGATCTGCTGTTATGATAACTTCAACTTATACAACTGTACTTTCTGCTCAAAAGTAAATTAATTTATGAAATATGTTTAACTTGTTTGCTTATTGCTGCAGTGTTATTTCTTAATGTTATGTTGCATTTTTGTCTTTTCCAGTAACTGAGAGGATTAAAGAACTTTTACAGACAAAAAACAGGAGAAACTCAAAGTCAAGTAAAAAGAGAAAGCAGAATTGTGATGAAGAAGGTAATTCCAGCTTATACTTTATCCTTTAGTCAGCGTTGTTTATTATGTGTGTGGTTTGCCACAGATGGCTGGCTGCTCTTGGTACTTATTCATAAATTTCTCCTCTTATATATCCGCAAGGTATTTACAAAAAGTATAATAAGAAATAAAAAATGGTGTCAAGAGATATTTGTTCATAAAAAGTTTTTTTTTTTTTAAATCAGTCTTTATCTGAGAAACAGTACTTCAGTGTACCCATTCATTCCAAGTAGTATCAAACTTATAAAGTCTTATTATGTAACACAGGTAGTAATTTAAACAGAGAGGAAAAGAGAAGAAAAATAGACATGTGAAAGTCTTCGTAACAACAGTCAGAAGTGGAAAAAGTTGGAGGAGAAAATGGCTTGTCAGGAGAGGGAGAAATCTCCCAGGTCTGATGGGATTCTAGTATAAGTTTGGCAGCTTGGTTTGGGATTCAGTTAAGACCATATGTCTTGCATTAAGTAACAGTGTTTTACAAGGAGACCCCCCCCCCATTTCCTGGAAACAAGGCGTGGTTTCTGTAATGCATAAAAAGGTTTAAGATCCTCTTAACCCATTCTCATAAAGACATATTACAGTTTTAAACCATGATTATAGGTTTATAGGTAAGTAGTAGGCTAACTGTCTCTGTAGTTCATTTTAACCCTAGACAGTCTTCCTTTTTGTGTTCAATTTGACCTGTCACATTTTGTAAGAGATTGGCTTTAACTGTCCCATGATTGATAATTGTTTATTACTTATAATGAAAATAACTGTGATCATGCCATAGATAATTTGAGGGGGATTCGTGCATGGGGTAAAGCATTTAGAAGCTGCCTCTGTCCATTAGTAGTACATGGAGCAGTTCTGGAGTCAACTTTGTTACCTCTCCATAGATCTAAGTTATGCTTGAATGTGGAAAGGGGTGCACTTTTTTTGTATGGATGAAGAGTCTGTTCCAGAGTAGTGGTGTCCTCTGCGAGATATATCTGATATCTGTCCCTCCAAACCAAATAATAAAATATTTATGGGCATTTTAGCAAGGAGGATCTCATCTTTCCTTCCTGGCCTGATTCATTTAGATTAGTGTGACTTTGTCCCATCACAAAGAACATTTGGTTTATCTAATCCTTCCGAACCTAATACTAAAAAAGTAGAGGAAACTAAGAACCCACTATTGTTACCTAGTCTTGATGCAGAAAAGGCTCTTGATGGGGTAGAATGGTATTTTTTTTTTTGAGAAGATGCACTTTCCAGTGGAATTTGTTCTTTTAAAACTCTAAGCCTAGAGTAGCTTGGGAAAGATTAATCCTGCCATCCTGTGAAGGAGGCTTAGAAGTCCCAAACTTCATGAGATACTAGCAGGCAATTTGTGTGTCTGACTTTCTTAGGCTGCAGGCACCCACATATGAAGCTATTTGAAAGTAAATGTTGTGGAATGAGGTAACAAACTGGCTATTGATTGGTGAAGGCAGTTATATGGAGGTTATTGTACAGAGCAGCAAAGAGCTATCTTAGAGGAGCTGAGGCAAGATATTGAAATAGCAATAACCAGTATTAACCAAGAATATTCCCACCCTAGACGTCTTTGAATTAATACCGAATGGTTATGGGACAGCAGATGTGACACACCAGTTTATTTTTTGGCACTGGAGAAGAAAAGGTACTCAGCTGCCTTGTTGGTATCAACTGATCAGTCAGTGTCAGCTAGTTTCATGGCAGATCATGCAGGCAAAATTTGAACTCCCCAGATTATGTGTTTTATGTATATATGCCTGGGAATGGTCACAAAATTGTAAATTATAACAAAAAAAAAAAAAAAGTAATACAGATGAAATGTATTATAGTAATTGATGACTGTAGTGTTGATCATGCGAAGCTTCACTCAGACAAGATGTAGTTAAAATCTAACACAAATGTATAATGGTATACACAGTGAGAATAGCTTCAAGTCCTCCACCGTGCTTGAGTGCTGGAGTATAAGGCAAGGGCCTACATTTAAGAGCAGTGTAGATGTGAAGAGTGCCAGTGGGTTGTCCAAGTCATCTTGGTAATAGTTGCTCAACATGGGACAATATCAGCTTCTTGAAATTGTATAGCTTTATTGGTAAGTACTAGTTGTAATTCTAAGTATACAAACCACGCCACTTAAAAGAAGTGCTTTGAACTTTACAACTGGCTACAGACATGGCATTTAAATGGATTATGTTCAGTTCTGGAAGAAAATCCCCTCCCCCAAAAAATTTATAAATACACTGACACAGTTCCCTTGGCTATTTTTGCTCCAAAGAATGATAGTTTGGGAGGAATAAAGGGATGCAGTATTCTAGTGAGTGCTGCTACAGTTCTTTGTTTCAAAGAAGCCTGCTGGGGATTAGCTACCCATTTTGCATTTGTATGCAGATTTCTCAGCTCTGTCGTTCCCAGGCATAGTCTTTTAAAAGGTGCCAGTTTTGTCTGGCTTAACAGAGAAAGTATGATGTACTGTTTGTATGAGATACACTCCCAGAAATTCTAACTTTGTTTCAAAATAGGATACTGTGTCCCAGTGACTATTGCTTCATTCCAGGGAAACTTCAGGATGATCGAGAATCTAGTTTATGTGATTCTTTTTGATTGAGTGTGCAACAGATGGTGCTTTAATTTACTGTACATAATAAAGAAATAAGGATATTTTTTTATATACTGCAAAGAGTTTATCTTGCGTACATAACTGCTACAGATCAGTCCTATTATTTATTAGTTGTTCTTTTCTTTTCTTTTTTTTTAACCTGCTGTGTAACTCACTGTCACTGCTGCAGTCATAACTTCCGGGATATCTGAGGCAAGTGGAGTCCTAGGTTCAGCCAGGGTTTGAGCTTTCACCTCCACACTATACTTGTGTCTTCTCTCCCTGGACATCTCCGCATCATTATATAAAGGGAGGACATAAATCATCCTTTTTTTGTTTTAGTTGCTTTGTGGTTTGTTAAAGACTTTTTGTTTTTTCTTTTGGGCCAGTGTTAGAGAGGAAGAGAAGGTAGTTACCCTAAGGGATTTTAATTTCTTTATAAAATTATTAGTAGGGGCTTCATTTATAATCATGCTTTACTAACTTCTGTTGGGTCTGGATATGCCATCCAAGCAGGGAAGGTGCACATATGAGAGCCATATCAGTTTCCAAGATAATAACGATAATTGTGTTTACTTTTTAGGCATTGACCATGATGTTACACGTGTGACATTTATAAGATTATAGGCCTAAGACTTCAAAAGCTCGAAGAAATCCTGTGTCTTTGCATTTGAATCATAAAAAATTGCTCCCTTTATCTGCTATTCATCTGTGGTGTTTGACAGCGGCCACTGTGGCACCTCACAGAAGAAGTTTTGCCCAAAGCCTGAAAAGACAATGGGTTCCTCAGGAGCTTTCCAAATGATGGATGCCACTTCCAAGCACTCTGTGCCACTTGGCTGCAGCATTTCTGTTTCTAGCTTTGACCTTCTCTTTCAAACTTCTTTTCTGCTCAACCATCCCCACCGACAACTGAAAGTCTGTTGACCTGTTTCACTTTCAGTACTTTCTCTTCCATGTCAGTTTTTAGCTGCTTCTGTTTTTTTTTTTTTTTCATTTGCTGCCATAGCAACTGTCTTGGTTTGTACTTATTTTCATCCTATATACCTTCAGTTTTGCATTCCAGTCCATTATGACTTGCTGTAAAGTTCCTCTTCAGAGTCAGCTTGAAATGCCACATTGTCTACATACAACTTTTTTCATCTGTCTCATCAAAACTGTTTGCTGGTATATGAACAGTAGTGGGCTCAAAAATGAAGCCTGATGCGCAATCACTTCTAATGGAAGCCCCAGTGTTCAGATTTATGTAATTGGGTCCTTGTACATAGCCTGCAGTAATTCTAAAAATGTTTCAGGAATTTTGAAATATTGAAGGACTGCCCAAAATAGCTTTCTTGGGACCTTGTTGTATGTTTTCTCCAAGTCCAAAATGTCCATATGGATTCTTTCCTCATTTCCAGCATTTCATTGACTGTGCTGGATCCTCATCGGAATCTGACCTGCTCATCTGCTATCTTATTTTCAACTACTCCTAGTATTCATTTGTCAATCACCCTGTCTAGCACTTTCATGCAGTGTGGTAGGAGTTTGGTGTCTCTGTACAGACCACAGTTATCAGTGTCCTCTTTGTTCTTGTGCACTGGCACTAGGATGCTTATTTGCCAGTCATCTAGGCTACACTTCTTTCTCTGTACAGTAGTGAGTACCCTCAGGAGCCATTACACCCCTAACTCACCCAGCATCTTGATCCTGTCTGATGTGCCTTCATCTGAGCCTGATGCTTTCAGTAATTTGAATGTTTCCTTGAACTCCTCTACTATCGCTTCAGTCAGTTTCCGGGTCTTCCGCCTAGTCTGTATTGACTTTAGATCCTCCTCGGACCACATCTTTGAAGCAGACTCTCAGGAACCAAATGTGCAACCTCCAGCCCTTAAGGGACCTGGCAGATTTTACAAGGGTCCAGGAGCAACATTGTTTCTTATACAGAAATCCAGTGACAGACCCCAATAGCTTATCACTACAAGCAACCAAAGGAGCCAATCTCCCCCAGGTAGGCATACCCTGCCAAATGACAAGGAAAGTAAATTGCCTGGCATGTATACAGTGGTCACCCTAACCTTTACAGCACTGCATTGCCAGACTGATATCCTTAAGTTCCAGGAACACATACTTAAATGTGTGATGGACCTGGAGTTGGACAAAGAATTGTCTCGAGCGTTCTTAGTCCACCTCATTCAGATGCTTTGCAATGGGGGTGGCACAGAGTTAAGTCCATCTTTGATGTGGCAGATGCAGCTTGTAGAGCACAGTCTTAAGAGGCATGCTTGGATTTGCGCTCAGTAGTTAACTTGAGATGTAAATCTTAAAATGCTTAGCACTGCCATTGACAGGAATTGCTTTTGGCCATCAAGCATAGAGGCTACAAGAAAAGGGAAGTAATAGTCTCTGTCCACCATATATTTCCAGCTTCCTCTGCCTAACTGTATTAGGAATTATCCTAATAAGCAAGGACCCTTTTATAGAAAGTTAGGTAAAGGGAAACTACCTCAAAGTGGAAGACCCTTTTATGAGAAGAAATGGCAGTATGATTAGGGGAGGCAAGGGCTAACAACCCTTCTCCACCTTCACAGATCTGCTTAACTACTTAATTCCAACCCCTCCTTCTTCATACCAGTGCTAGCCTCATTCCCCTCACCCCCCCAAGAGTGTGAGGGAAAACTTTCCACTTGCACAGGCAAGTTAGAAGAGAATCGCTTCAGACAAATGGATCTTGTAAGTAAAAGAAAAAGGTTACTATCTGGACTTCAGGGCAAAACCCTTGGTACATTGGAATGCCTTGCATTCCTATAGATTAGGAGACACTGATCTACCAGTTTTACATAGAATGCTGCAGCAGGGAAATAATAAACAGCATGTCAAGGATGCATGAAGGAAAGGCTTTTACTCAGGACTGTACTTGGTGACAGGAATGGAATGTTTGTAGTGGTTTGTCCTGAGCCTGTCTAAACTAAACAAATATTCAAGGGTAAGAAAATTGTGTTGATCCTGTAGTCCTTTCTCTCTCTCTCAGTCATTCATTGCGACAGTGGTCTTAAAGGACGCACACCTGCACTCCCCCATTTTTCTGAAAGACAGGAAATTTCTGACATTCCAAGTAAAGTGTGGACATTTTCACAGAAATTACTTCTTGCCCTTTGGCATAGCTGATGCTCCAAAAGTCTTTGCAAAGTGCTTCCTCCAGGAAAGAGATCTTAAAGGCCTTTAGCATTAATACTGTTTGATCATCAGTTGTCCCAGGATGTGTACTACTTAATGAGGGGGGGCCAGGAGACCAAGCAGAATGAAACTGCAATTGATAATGTGGAAGAGATTATCTCTGTGGTACCAAAGTATTAGTAGCCTCAGGGTGGTTCAACACAGGCTTGTTATTGCTTCCATTAAGAGCCACCTTTTGACAGTAACAGCTTGCTTACCTATGGAACCACCAGTTTCCAGTAGGAAGAAGTTGCAGCAGTTTTTGAAACTATCCTTCTGTATCAGGCCTGCCAGGAAAGCTCTTATTTTATGCTGCAACTTTTTCAAAGCAGCAAACTCACAACATTCAAATTTTTTTCACACAGAAAACAGTATTTTAATTTATTATAGCAGTCATCTTGGCCAGAACGGTTTCAGGGCTACAGACATAGATGTGCAAGAAAGTCTTCCTGTTTTTTCATGGGGGCAGACTTTACTTTAGGTACCAGTTTGTCATTTATTGCAGAAGTGGTGACAGAAGTGGCCCTTAACCAGTCCATCTGTATCCCAGTATTCTTTCCTAAACTACAAAATAAAAGAAAAAATGTTCTAGTCTTTAGATGTGCATAGGCAATGGCGGTACTACCTGGACAGGACCAAGAATTACAAAAAAAAATCCAATCAGCTTTTTATGACCTTTGTGGAGAAAAAAGAATTTCCTATTTCAGAGGTAAGCTATTTCTAAACGGGACTCACATTGTATAATTTTTTTGCCAGAATTTCTGTGGTAAGCAGTTACCAGGGCATTTAAGTCATAATTTGCCTATTTGCCCCATTAAACTGTTGTGTTCTGTGAGGTATTTTTTGTGGTCTATGTCAGAAAATCGAGTTTTCAGAAACTCAAAATTCATATGGTTAAGACCATATGATCGAGTTTCCAAAAACTTGAACTAAAAAAAAACCCCACAAAAATCTACCTTTTTTTTACATTTTTGCAGGGGGGCAAGCCCCCCTACACCCCCCACACCCCCTGCAAATTATATATACCAACTCCGAGATCACAGTGCAGCACGTCTTCCTACTCAGGCAAATTTCATCAGTCTGTGCTTACTCAAATAACAAAATTGCTATTGTGTTGGGGAGGTAACCGATAAAAAAGCAGACTTTTGATATTTTGCTATTCTATAGAAAAACAAGCTAATCTCTTCAAAAAAAAAAATACATTAATGTAGTTTAGCATTATTCTAGCGTCTTCCATTACACTGCATTCCTAAGCTTCATGTCACCAATGTGTAGAGCAGTGTGTATTAAAACATGTTTTCTCAACCAGATTGCGAAAAAACTTTACTCGCACAGAAGCATCAGGTTAGAACATTTTTAGTAGACCGTATCTACTTTTGCTCATATGGGTAGATTTTTTCTTGTTATTCTTTGGATACTGTAATAGGCTGTAGCTACTCATTTTAGAAACTGAGTTCTCTATTTTGGTCTACAGGCTTGTGGGAGGATGTGCAGTAAATACAATTTCACTAGTTGCTGTTTACAGATAATGAAATTCATAGGTTTTATTCTCACATCAGAATAGTAGCAGATGCAGTGTTTAATGTCAGCAAGAAACTTGGATTTACAGACGGATGATGAGAAAAAGCCATGAGTCAGCTTAATTGTGTAATGGTGGTTTTTACTCAGCCAGGGTTCTGTTTTTGGACATTTTAATGATAGCTTATACTCTGCCAAGGTTCTTTTTGTTTCAGGAGTGAAAATAGACTGTAGCATTCTAGATTATACAGTGTTACAATGTATTGCATTAACAGTCTCACAACTTTCAAAATTCATCAAGTCCATCCGAAGTCAGGCTTGTATACCCTGCTCCCACCCCACAAAACAAGTGAAGTCTTAAAAATTTCCTGTAGTAGTAGCCTGTCTTACCAATAGTGTCAATAAAATGGCACCTTGAATTCAAAAGCATATTGTTTCAGATTTCTGTTCAGTTAACCTGTTTGCCCATTTCGTCTTGTGTTCTGTGGGTTGTTTCTGTTAAGTTACACCTAATGTACTAGCGAGTGTCTCTTTAATAGAATATTTAAATATCAACAGCATGTTACCTCTGAAAAGTCTGTATGTCATGATGTACCATTTCATCTGTTCAAGTCTTTGTGTTTAAATAATTATTTTTCATGACAGTTAATCTCGTGGTAAAATTCCACTGGACCCTTTCTAGTTTCTTGATGTTTTTCACATATAGACAAAATAACGACCAATAATCTCTGTGGAGTGTAATCAATGACATCTGCATGCCTGGTGGAGATTCTACGGTAAATGGAATAAATTAACATATCGTTCAAATGTTGGTGATATAATATGACATCAAGATCTTTAAGAAGTTCAAATGTTGGTGATATAATAATGACATCAAGATCTTTAAGAATTTGAATTGAATGTAAAGCATCAGTATCAATGGAGTATGAATAGTTCTTATTATTTTGCCCCAAGTGTATAACTGAACAGTTATTGGCACTGAATGCACTATTATTCAATGCTGCCCACCCAAATAGTTCATATAAGATATCTTGTAATGACTTCTGATCTTCCAAGGTAGTTACTATTAACCCTGTTTTAGAGTCGTCCGCAAATGTGTTCATCCAGACTCATTTAGAAGGTGGTAGTATTGACACCTTTATGTAGTCCTCCTTTTGGAAAATGTGACCTGTACTCTAACATTAGAAATGGACAGTTCATAATCCAGTCATATGAGTTACTATTTAAGTCTCCCAGAGTCTTGCGTATAGACTCATAAGTCTAACTAGTCTCATATGCAGTGGCATGGAAAGAATTATCATGGATCTGATACAGTCACATAGGAAGTCTACAAACAATGTACATTATCCATTTCAGTTTTGGCAAAGGCAGGTAATACCTACTTAACCTGGTGTACTTCTTCAGGAAGGTCACTAAAGATATGGACAAGGTCAGTCCAGTGCACATAGCCTACCTCAAAGTGTTTGACATAATACTTCATTCTGGTATTGTAGATAAACTTACAAAATTGTAGGGGAATCTACCTCCACAAAGTGGCCAGTCACTAGGGGAGTCTCACAGTAATCAGTGTTGGTGCCTCTTCTTTTTGGCATCTGTTTTTTTCAGTTCAAAGCAAATGTCAAGGGCCTCTGTCTGACCATGTTTGCAGATTACTACAAGCTAGGCATGGTCACTGAATCTCCTAAAGACACAGATACCCATCAGTAGGGCTTGATGCAGGCAAACAACTGGTGCCAAAGCCATGGATTAAACTCAGTGTGAAAAAAATGCATAATACCCTTTAGAAAGACAACTGGCCACCCGTGGAAATTACCACATTAATAATACACCCCTAAAATTAGACCCATTGGTTAGGATCTGGGAACACTTGTTGACAGTAACCTGACCATTGACCACCATGTGTCTGCCTTGGTAAGAAAATAATTTCTCATAGCACAGCTTATAAGTAGGGTCATGGCATCCAGGTCCAAGGAGGTCATTGCTACTCTGTACTCAGCTCTCATCAGAAAAATCAAGAACAACACACCCTTTGGCATCTACTAGACCAGGCACTTGCAACAGCTTGAGAGACCACATAGGTTCCTCACAAAAAGAGTACAGGGAGTAATCAACAAGTCCTGTTTGGACCGTCTCAAATCCCTGTCCTTTTACTCAGTCTCTTATAGACTGCTGGGCGTTGAACTATGCCTAGCCTACAAGGCATCCTTTGATCCCATACTGATGGTTTTGTTGCACATCCAAAAAAATAGCATCAGAAATACCCGTTCTAAGGATCTAAACCTCATCTGCAACATAAGCAGGACATGTTGAAGGGACAGATGTCTCTCAAAGATTACTCCCCTCTCTAAAACAAGTTTCTCATCTGTTTGAAGCAACGCTTATCCCTAACTCTTTTCAAACATATCTTGGACCAATGGATGGAAAATCACCAATTTACCCCTGGTTTGTCACCTATGTCCTTAATGGACAAGTGCAGCATGTGACTACTTGTGTACAAGTTTGTATCGTAACTGTAAAATTCCTTGGGATATTGACACATCAACAGTACTTTTCTAAATTTAAGGTAAGCTAGGCTAGAGTTAAAATGTCTTTTGGGCAATAGCCTAGTAATGACCTGTGAACCTGCAACAGAATGTTATTGAAAGCTTTTACAGTATCCAGATCTGTAGCATTCATTGGTAATTTTTCATCTAGAGCATCAAACACGTAATGAAACTCGTTAGGTTAGTTACACAAGCTCGACCTAAAGTAAATCCATGCTGACTGTGTGTGGTACTGACACATACCTCTCAATCTCTTCGAGCAAGAAATCTGGACAGTCATAAAAAGTAGGACTAAGGCCCAAAAATAGGGACAATTTTAAATATTGCTTTTGCAAACTTAGAAAGTTGACAGAGTAACAGGTTTTGCATTAGCATGATTTTTCTGAAGGGTATGAAGTCTGAAATTCAAATGTCTCGTTATTTTTCTAACTTTAATCTGTAATGATTTGCCACTAATTTGCCAGAAAAACACAAATTTATGAAAAACGGACCAAAAATATGAGGCAAAAACCTGTACAGTTGAGAGGTATGGGACTGAGGTATAAGTCTAAAGGCATCATGGTAAACAAAGTTCTTTCAAAACACTTTCCTAGAATACGTAAAAGGCTTATAGACCTAAAACTGTCCACAGTACCTTGCATTGTTGCCCTTGGTAAAAGAAATAGCTGTTGCTTCCCACCATACCTCAGGGACATAATAGGCCTCTAAAGATTTCTGAAACTAGCATGTTAAACAGGTGAAGTAGTGTTCTTAACATTTGATAGTATATACCCATTTAGCCTGTCTGGCCCTGCTGCTGATTCAGGCCTTATATTACTCTGTGCCAGTAAAACGTTCTTCATTGGTCAGTGGCCATATTGTAGTGTCATCCTTAGTTTGCATAGAAGTACTAGTGGAGAATAGCATACTTCCAGAGAAGAAACTATCACTTAACAATACAAAAGTGTTTTTTTCTTCATTAGTGACAAAAGTGTTACCAACTTTTAATGTAAGTTTTTTTTTTCTGTACCCTACCCACATGGGTTCTGACTTGTTTATAATGGCTTTTTATTACCTTCAGTGTAATGAGTTGACTGTATTTTATATTTTCCTTTGGATGCACATCTCAGTCTCCTAAGCTGATCTCTGTTTTTTTTTTGTGCCTTAAATTGAGCAGTGCTGGTACCATTTGTGTGTACATGGAAAAAAAACAGTTCAAGTGCACTTGACTAGTCTCTGTTTTTAGAGAGATGTCTCTGTGGTAATGTACTCATCTGATATTGTCTTTTCCATCCGTTCCTCTGTGGATGGATTGCTGTATCCATCTTGGATCCAACTTTAGCGACTCTCAGACTTTAGATCCAAAGCTTAGGTTTCTCCCCTTTCCCATAATCCCCTTCAAGTGTAGAATTACCTGAGATCTCACTTGACGCTTGTTTGTTATGGACCATTGCTCAGGCTTGGGTGTCGATAAGTTGAAGCAGTTTCATTGAGTTTTTTATATATATATTCTTTGACTGTGGTTTTCTATTCTCTTATAGTGTTTAGATTTATTATTCCTATCTCCCTTTACGTAATATAGATAAAAAAGTGTTCAGAGATAGTTTTCTGTCCTCACCATTTTGACTCTTTTTCCACTGTCATTAACACTAAATGTCCTTCTATTATCTGTTGCAGTATTCTTTACATGAGGGAATTGCCTGCCCAGGCGACCTGACGTCTGCCAGTATACCAAAGTCTTTTACTGTCGTAAGGTGCGCTAAATGTCTCACGTAGGCAGCTATCAGATATAGACCGTAAAAGTGACATAGGTGCGCACCATCCTCAGAACTGAAACCCCAGGTGGAGAGAGAGAGAGTCCAAGGAATAGAGAGTCAGTACATCAAAGAACCACAGGAAGTGGGAAAGGAGGGTGGGACAGAATACTGCAACAGAGAAGAGAAGGACATGTATCATTCTGTTTTGTTCTTGCACAACTATTCTATGTCCTTCTATTCATCTGTTGCAGCATTCTTTAACATGAGGAAGAATGTCAAAGTTAATGCACACAGGCAGGTGGAGTTAGCTGAAGAATTCCCCAGGAAGCCATGAAGGATGGCCCTGGCAAATCCAACCCTAGATCTGGAAATGGAATCCAGTTTGTAATGTTTGGTAGAGGTATGGACAGAGGTCCAGGTAGATGTTTCTAGGATAGAATTGATGTCTTGTCCTTTGAGAAAGGCACCAGAGGAGGACACTGCTCTGGTAGAGTGACCTTTGATCGAGCAGGGAGGCGTTTTTCCATGGTAGGTGTCACTCTCCTACTTTGGACTCAATATAAGAGTCTTCATGGGTTCTGTTCAAGCAGCTTTTTATTTTATACAAACACATCACTATAGAAGTTTGCTGACTTTAACTTAAGTAACTTGCATACAAGCCAACAACTGCAGTCATGCATGCTTACTGTCTGGCTGCTCTTTCAAAATGGCACTAGGGATTGGATGTGTCTGGAATGTATTTGTGCATGTGCAGTCTTTAACATGCTTCTTAAAGACAAAGCACACATCACATACACTCTGATATACAGTAGGCATAGCAAAAGGAGATGGATTTGGAAATCCAGTTCGAGATGGTCTGTTTGGACACAGGCAATTCCAGAGCCCTGGGGTGAAAGGAAACAAACTGCTGGTTTGAAAGACAACACATTAACTATGGGCATAAAGAACGAGTTGGTGTAAAGGGAAACCCTGTCTTTGTGGATGATCAAGAAGGGGGGGGGGATCCCTCCGGGCCTGGAGCTCGGAGACCCCTTCTGGCAGAAGTTATAGCTAGCAGGACAGTTTTTCAGGTGCATTGTTTTAAAGAGCTAGAGCAGACTGGCTCGAAGGGTACGAGGGTCAGTTTCTGTAACATGAAGTTAAGATCCCAGAGAGGGGGCCACAGGCCACCTGGGAGGTCTAATGTGGAGGATGCCTTTGAGGAACTGTTTGGCCTCAAAACTGGAACTAAAGGAGGTGAAAGAGGCAGAAATGGCTTGACAGATGTGCTTTTACTGAAGAATAAGCTAAGCAAGAATTGAGCAACTCACATAGGTATGAAACAACCAGAGGGAGGTCCACCGTTAGTGGGTCCAGATTTCAAGAGAGAGACACCAGATAGAAAATCATTTCCATTTGGAGAGATAAGATTTCCTTGTATTAGGTTTCCTGGCCTCCTGCAGGACTTGAAGCATATACTCAGAGAATAGGCGCCTAAAAGGTATCAGGGCTCTATCACCCACAGAGTCAGCTGTAGAGTTTCCAGGTGTGGGTGGATGAGGGAGCCCTTGTGTTGCGTGTAGGTACATTCTGTGAAGTAACTTGTGGTGATTGCTCTTGGCTAGGTACAGGAGAAGGGGAAACAATGCTGTCGTGGCCAATAGGGAGTTGGTCTGTCTTGCTGAATCTTCAGATATTTCCTCTTCCAGGATACTGATAGTGTCTCCACTTTCCATGCCAGAGGGTGAGGTTCTCTGACACAAAATTTTGGAAGTTGTCTGTTCAGAGGGGAGGCAAACCAATCTATTTGATGAATACCCCACTGGTGGACTATGCCCATGAAGATATCCCTGTGAAGCATTTATTCGTGGGTCTGAGTTGTGGATCTGCTCAGTGTGTATGCCATAGTGTTCTGATTGTTGGAAAGATGCTAGACCACCTGAAGTTGGTGGGCTGATTCCCAAACCTGTATGGCCAGTCTGCACAGGAGGTAGGATTCCCCCCCCCCATTTGTTTACATACCACAGAACAGTCATGTTGTCTGTGTAGATTCTCAGCCGTCCTGTGTTGAGGAGGGATTGAAAGGACTAAATTCCCAGGATCAGTGCCTTCATCTCTTTTACATTTATGTGATCCCTTTCCTGAGAGGGAGGCCATTGTCTTTGAACAGTGTGTGGGCCCAGCGCCGCCCCAGCCTGTATCCAAAGCATCTGTGACAGGTCTTGAGTCTGGGGCAATGGGTGGATGGGAAGTCGTGGGTTGATGGACATTGCTGATCCAGCAAAGGAGCTCCTTCTTTAAGCAAGGTATGAGTAGGATTTGAAATTCCAGAGGATGGGCATGCTGTCTACACCGACTTCAGGAACCACTGAAACTTCCTCATGTGGAGTCTTAACAGGGGCAGCATAGGGAATGGTGGAAACTATCAGTCATAGGATTCTGAGAAATTGCCTTGCTGACAAGTGATGCAGGGGGAGGATCTCTGAAAAGGTCTCACAGAGCTCCTGCTCCTTAAGACATGATCTTGAGATGGGGTGGGGTAGATTTTTTGAAGTTGATAGTGAACCCTAGATGTAGTAGTATGACAATAGCTGAGTGAAAGTTTCTCAGCAATTTCTGTGGGGTGTTTGCATGGAACAGGAGGTCGTCCAGGTAAGGAAAAATTTGTATGTCCTGGAGTCTGCAGAAAGTGACTATTGGTGCTAAACTTTTTGTGACAACTCCTGGTACTATAGAAAGACCAAATGGCAAGGCCGAGAACTGCAAGTGCCAGGATCCCATAGAGAAACAAAGAAATTTCCTGAACTTGGGATGAATAGGAATATGTAGGTAGGCATCTTTGACATCTAAGGACACCAGAAAGGCCTGTGGGAGTATCAGAGGAAACAGGGTGTGAAGGGTGCTCATTTTGAAGGAGGGCACCTTTAGGAAGGTGTTGAGGAAGGAAAGGAATAAGATTGGTCTCCAGGGGCCTTCCTTTCTGGGAACTAGAAACATGCATAGTAGAAGCCTGTTCCTTTTTGGGGTCTGAGCACTGATTATAAGGTTCCTTATTGTAGCAGGTCAGCCAATACCTGGGGGAAGAGGAGTATCTGATCTGCAAGTGGTTGTGGGATACCCCTGAAGGGAGGCACAATGTGCTGTGCCATGCCATAAAATATCCATGTTTTATGATGTACAGGACTCAGGTGTCTCATGTGATGGATTCCCAGGATGGGAGGGATAGGAGTAGGGAGAGAGGGGTAGTGCAAGGGAGTCCTGATGAGTCAGGAAGAACCTGCTCTGTCAGAAAAGGACTGCTTGGCAGAGTGGGAAGAGACAGGAGCCAAGAAGTGATGAGATTTCTTGCTCTTCTTGGAGGATTTGGACTGGGAGGGCCGGCATTGGCTGTGGACGAAAACCTGTTTTGAAGGGTAGTTCCTGTGAAATTTTGGGACTGGAGACACCAAGATATATTTGAGCTCTTTGTACTCCTTGCTCTCTTCCTGCTGTGACTTGAAGAGATCAGCTGAATACTTACCAAATAAGTAAGAAATTGTCAAGGGGAGCATCCATGAGCTTCACTTTGATGTCCTCAAGGAGGGGATGAAGCCTCAACCATGCAAAACTTTTCAGTGCCTAGGAAGAATCTGCAGCCCTGGAAGTAGCCTCCACAGCGTCATAGCTGCATTTTATGGAGTGTTGTGCCACCTGTGAGGATTCAGCAATTAGAGAAGAGGCCAAGGCTTTATTTTCTGAATTTGGCATGTCAGACACTATTTTAGATAACTGTGACATAAGTTCCAGGAAATACTTAGTCATACAAGTTTGGTAATTCAAAGCCCTGAAGTCTACAGTAGCTGAAATGTAGATTTTCTTCCCTTACCTCTCTAGTTGACTACTGTCTTTGTCACAGGGAGGAGAGAAGTGGAAGGAAGGGTACTTCGAAGCCTTGTCAGAGGCTACTCAGATGACAGAGGGGTACGCTACATGAGCCTTTAATAGGAAATTGCAGTCTTGAGGGACTTTATATCTGTCTGGCTTCTTAGGTGCCAGAAGCTGCTAGTCAGGTTGTAGAGACGTGGAAGCAAAGGCATCCAGGAAAGTAGAGATAACTGGATGGATAGCTGAAGAGCTAGGGGTCTCCAACTGGAGGAGGTCGTAATATCTCTTTTGTACCTCAGACATTTGAGGGCTGTCCCATTTAAAGTGGCCTCTCATTTTTTGAAGGGCTTTCCTGAATGAGATCTCCTCCATAGGGGAGTCCATCCCATTCAAATCTTCCTCAGGGGAAGCGTAGTCCAGTGGGAAAGGTATTTGTAATGAGAAGACTAAAGAATCACTGTTGTCATCAGAGGAAGAATCTTCCTCTGAACTAGATGTTGTCTGACCCTTTTTTGGGAAAAGGTAGGCCAGAAGAGAGGAGGAGCAGGCGACCTAGTGGTAGGCCTCCGGGCAATGAAGGCCTTGAGTAATCCTTGAGCAAAATTTTGTCTTTCTGAGGGTCTTGAGGATGAGAGGAATGCTTGGTTTTGTGTTTTTTCTTAGCGGACCGTCCATCCGATATAAAGTGAGGTGTACGGATGTAAGCCTGGATTCAGCCACATCTGAGTCAACCTTTTCCCTCACTATTAAACGAAAAAGAAAAACGCACCCAACCAGCGCAACACTAGTAAGCAACAAAAAGTCAGACCAGCTAGGAGTGAATCCATTTTAATAAACTTCCACAACTAAGCGCTTTCACTATTAACCAATGGCTTCATCAGAGTTAATGGAAGCCTTCATACAATACAAACATATATAGTGACATCATTGACTCAAAACCAATCAAATTCATTTCCCCAAACGTTTCATCCAAAAATCAATCGACACACACATAAACACAACACTCTTTGAAATAAAACTGTATACTGTTTGTTGATCAGTACCCATAATGTTATGATTACAATAATAATAATTATAAAAAACTTGATATTATAAATTGTCATAATCAAAACAATACATAATTCACTAATTAAAAACTAAAACACCTTCCTACATTTCATAAAATATCCAGTAATTACTTCTATTTCAATAAAAAAAAAAAATATATATATATATATGTATATATATATATATATATATATATATATATATATATATATATATATATATATATATGTAAACCAAACTTACACAATAAATTTAATATGCATATTTTAAAAGTATGTATTTCATTTTATTTGATTTCATAACTTCTAAACTTCAAATGCGGAAGCATAGAAATACTATCATTAGTACCTGGGAGATTGGTTGCATTCAACCTAATCTGCCAGTTGGTCTCCATTATGCCTACTTTTAATGTGTCATCTCCTCCTCTTTCATTTGGAGTAACCCGACCCACCACAAAGAAAGCAAATTTATTAAAGTCCGGACAACTAATGCTATGCATGTAAAGGGCGTTGCAAGTATCTTTGTTTTTAATAGCCCTGAGATGTTCCCCAATTCTTTCTTTTAATCTTCTGACAGTCTTTCCGACATAAAAAGCTGGACATGTCACATAGGTTGCAGATAAACCACCATCCTAGTATTACAGGAACATCTACATGGGCAAGAAATAGACCTGTTGTAACCTGTTACCATAACATAGGGCCCTTCATTGATATACCTACAATACTCGCACTCCCCACATTTGTACATTCTAGAATAACCATAATTCACCGGTATTGATTCAGAAATATTTTTGACATTCCTACCTCTAATTTGTTCTAAATTTGTTTTCTTAATGGTGGGTCGGGTTACTCCAAATGAAAGAGGAGGAGATGACAAATTAAAAGTCGGCATAATGGAGACCAACTGGCAGATTAGGTTGAATGCAACCAATCTCCCAGGTACTAACGATAGTATTTCTATGCGTCCGCATTTGAAGTTTAGAAGTTATGAAATCAAATAAAATGAAATATATATTTTTAAAATATGCATATTAAATTTATTGTGTAAGTTTGGTTTACATATATATATATATATATATATATATATATATATATATATATATATATATATATTTTTTTTTTTTTTTATTTCTGGATATTTTATGAAATGTGGGAAGGTGTTTTAGTTTTTAATTAGTGAATTATGTATTGTTTTGATTATGACACAATTTATAATATCAAGTTTTTTATAGTTATTATTGTAATCATAACATTATGGGTTTTGATCAACAGTATACAGTTTTATTTCAAATAGTGTTGTATATGTGTGTGTCAATTGATTTTTGGATGAAACGTTTGGGGAAATGATTTTGATTGGTTTTGGGTCAATGATGTCACTATATATGTTTGTATTGTATGAAGAAGGCTTCCATTAACTCTGATGAAGCCATTGGTTAATGGTGAAAGCGCTTAGTTGTGGAAGTTTATTAAAATGGATTTACTCCTAGCTGGTCTGACTTTTTGTTTCTTCCCTCACTAGGTTTGTATGATTTCCCCTAGGGCCTTCCAACAGAATGAGCCTTGGTTCCCCCTGGACATCTATATCTGATGTGTGTGAGGCCTCCCTGGACGTACTGGCATCTGGTTCTAAGGCAACCTGTAATACGGGCTTAGCCTGAGGATCTGGATTTGAAGCAGCGCATCTCCAGACTGTCATGCACTTCGGGAGAGATGTCTGCAGGGAGAGGTGCAGCTTCAGCTTTGGGCCTAGGCCCTTTGGCCCTCTGCTTCATGATAGGCTCGGTCGTGGGGCCAGTGGAACCCTCCAGCGTGCTTTTAATGAGAATTTTCAAGCACTGGTTCTCTAAGCATATTGTGAAGGATGAAAATCTGTTGCAAAGGGCCTTGGGGATGAATGACTAGCAGATAAAAGTTTTTATGGTCGTGATGGGGCCCAAGACAAAAAAGGGACTGAAAGTGACTATATTTGTGTGGAATTTGTCTTCCACAGTCATACTTCCCTTTCTTGGATGACATTAACTCGAATCAACAGAAAAGAGAAGGACATCTATCATTATGGTAAGTTGTTACACAACTATTCCTTATGGAGATTTTTTTTTACTTTAGTAATAATTTTAAGACATTTTTTTCTGTCATAATTGTCTAGTTTATTGTGTGGTTTGTTGGTTGTTGTGCTTTTGTGACACTTCTTTTCCTTTAGGTGTTGGTGTTGACTGTTTTGATATGGCTAATAAGCCATCATGTTTCAAAAAATGTTTGGCCTGTGGTCATAAAATTAATTCAGATGCACACGCTAAGTGCATTTACTGTTTGAGAGCAGCTCATTTTGATGAGCTGTGCTCCGTTTGTACCGCTTTTGACAGTAGGGCTATCATGGAAAGAAGGAACAAATTTGCACTGAAGGGGCTTCTCCCTGCCTCCTCAGGAGAAGCTTTCCTGTCTCACTCATCTTCTTCTGCTGTCTCCCCTTCTGTCAGGAAGCCCTTTGACAGGTCTAAGGGAGAGGAGAAAAGTGTTGGTAAACCCAAAGAAAAGGAGAAAAACAAAGAACCAAAAGAATCCAAGAAGTGTTTCCGGATTGCTCTTCATTATTGGGTCCAATCTCATGTAAGCTTGATAAATTTTTGGTCTTCCCGAAGGATTGCCAATATTGAATCAAGGGTCTCACTGTTGATTCACATTAGTAGTGGCAGATGCTATCAAAAAAGAAGCTTGCCGAAGAAAGCTCCACTGTCCATCTCTCTAGGGAGTCTAGTGTGCTAGACAGATTTATGAAGCAAGTTTATGCTTCAGAGACATTCTTAGGGTATTGAACTATTTGGCATGTGTGACACGCTTCCAGAGAGAATTGATCAAGGAGCACCCCAAATCTTTCTCTGGGTCCCTATTTGCTGAGAACAGAAAGTCTGTTGACTTGCATTTGGCCACCTTATAGTCACCTTTGAACATGTCTGTGTTGCATTTCTAGTGTGACAGAAGGGCACTTCAAGAGCTATGGACACTAACATAATTGTAAGGAGGCATGCCTGGATCCTCCTTTGTGACTTTGTAGAGCACTTCATCATACCAGGCATTGATAAAAGATGACAGTTTGACTTTTTCAGACCGAACGCTAAAGAGACTCTTTCCAGTAGTAAAGGCGATGGGAAAAGCTTGTCTGCCATAGAAAACCAGTTCTCTACCCCCTTCCCTGAGGTCCTTCACTTGGTACCAGAATAAAGAAGAAGCTGTGGTTCCGCAAAATATAAGGTTTG
The DNA here is from genome assembly GCF_019279795.1 of Protopterus annectens. Classification (NCBI taxonomy): domain Eukaryota; kingdom Metazoa; phylum Chordata; order Ceratodontiformes; family Protopteridae; genus Protopterus; species Protopterus annectens. The sequence goes on from NC_056746.1 coordinate 1,140,766,626, forward strand.
GCTCCTGACACTTCATGAGATAGACAACCCCACCCCACCACCGTACCAGAGGAGGGGGAATTCTAATGGTCTATTTTGTGACAGGCCTTACCAGTGCTCTTGAACAGTTGCCCAACTGCTGCATTCTGGAGGTGGTCTGAGAGTGTTTATCCCTGCAACCCAGGCTTGGAAGTCTATCATTCTGGATGTGTGGGGGCAGAGGATCATGAACAGAGGCTATTGTATTCCCTTTTTGTCTTTGCCCCCCTCACTCAAGAAAAAATTCCAGTGTTCCACCCTCCCATAGAAAAATGGCAACACTAGGGGACAAAACTGCTAAACATTCATATCATCTAGGAGTTCCTGCAGACGAATAAGGATCTGGAAATTTACTCGAGGTTCTTTTGGTGCCAAAGAAAAATGGGGCCCTCGGGCCAATTTTGTACTACAATCATATGAACCAGTATATGAAACAAACACAATTTCGTATGGTCATAGTACATTCTGCCTTTGCTGAGAAAAGATGATTGGATGTGCTCCATAAACCTTTAGGATGCGTACTATCATATAAAGATGGACAAATGCTCCAGAATGTCTCTCAATTTCCGTATGAGAGCCAGTCATTTCCAATTCAGAGCATAGCCCCCAGGGTGTTCACCAAATGTATGGTAGTGGTTGCAGCTCAAGTCTGATTGCACGGATTTTGAGAGATCTCATACCTGGATTACTGTCTCATAACCGCTTCCACTGGCAATATTTTTATCTGCATCGGGGACTTCTTGCTCAAACTTTGCACACAGTTAAGCATCACTTTGAACACAACCAAGTCCAAGCTTTGCCCTGTCTAGGCTATAAAATTCATTGGTGCTAACTTGTACATGAACTTTCAGATAGCCAGACTGCCTGAACATAGAACAGCCACTCTTCATATCTGTGGTGACTGGAATCTCTGGACATTTCTCAAGGTCGATCCTTTGTCCTACCTTCTCCCCAGGCTACAGTGACCATGGATGCATCCAACTTGGGTTGAGGGCAGGGCATTTCATAGGAAAGTTGGTTTAAAGCACTTGGTCCCCTTCAGAGGCCAGTGTTCACACCAGTATCCTGGAGATGAGGATGGTCCTTCTAGCATAACAGGCCTTCTCTGACATCCTTCCAATATGGGTGATATCCATTCAGACAAACAATATGTCAGTAGTCTAGTCTGGTACATCAACAATCAGTGGGCGCAAGATGTCCGTCTATTCCAGTGTTGCAGTATTCACTAGTGGGTTTACCCTTCTTCCCATCAGCTTGTCTGGCCAGGTTTCCAAAGCTTTTCCAGTACCTGGTACGTGGGCCATAAATGTGATGACTGCGCGCACCAGTCCTCAGAACTTTTCAGCCACCAGCCGTACGCCAGGTGTTCCTGCTACTTGCGGTCGTCGGATCTGTTTCGCATTAAGATAAGTACCCCATTGGGGATTTTTTCTTCAGTCCTTTTGCATTTACCATAGTCTGTTAATGTCCGGTAAGAGCAAGTGCAACTGTGGTCGCCAGATTCCCCACAAAGACACCCACGACCAGAGTCCCTCTTGTTTGGGTAGGGATCACGATTATAAAAAGTACTCCATTTGTAAGTCGTTCGTCCCTAAGACCCTTCTTCACCAACTTCAGGCCCTTGACTTATACCTTGAAAACCAGCGTCTTAGACAGATCACTCTGGGAATTGAAGCCACTTCCTATGCCCCAATCGAACCACCCAGGAAGAGGGCCAAGCCCTCACAGCCGTATACGTCCACTGCGCCTCCCTCCGCTGATTCTCAGCCTGTAGCCACTGTTAGCTTGGCTGAGGAACTGGCATCCTCCACTTCAGATAAAGCCGGTACTTGTCAGGAGGCCACACAATCCAGAGCGGATGACACGTTCGGGGAGGATATCCCAACACCTGATTCAGACGCCAGGAGGGAACCAGTTTCTGGGAAAGGCGCTTCAGAGCAGGCCTCTGCTGCTTCTACGACTTCAAGGCCAACCACCAGCCAAATGCTGGTTAGGCCAACAAAGAAAAAACAGAAAACGAGGCATATTGCTTCAACACCAGAGGCCTTGCCAGACTGGCAGGCCTTCAGTCAGAGCCTCTACATCGCCTTCCTGGCCCTTAGGCCTACCACAGACCTCCCTCATGTTGTGCCACCTCTTCTTAGTCCCAGGCCTATTCAGCCTGAGACAACGCCTAGCCAACCTGCAGAAGAGAAATGTCTGACTCCTCAGAGGACTCCTTGCCGTACTCTTCACAAATTTCTTCCCCTCTGGGGTATGGATCCCCAGAAGAAGCCTCTGCTGAACCTGACTCCCCTGTGGAAGACCTTACCTTTGGGGACACAGTCAATCTTAAGAGGGAACATTTTAAATGGGATTGCTCAGACATGTCTGAGGCTCAAAAAAGTTTCTATGACCTGATCCAGATAAAATCTCCTAACCTGGCCCCTATTCCTCCTGCCTGCCTGGATGCTTTTGCAGCAGCATGCTTGAACCCAGATTCCCAGCCACCTACCCCTAGAAGGGCAGACCGGTTGTATAGGGTACCTGAAAATTTCTTTTCAAATGCCCACCAGCTGACCCAGGAACTATTTCTATTGCTACTGACAGGGCTACCAAACTTCTCCCAACTACCACCGTCCTGCCTGCAGGTAAAGACAGCAAAGCCATGGAGAGGTGGGGGAAGACGCTATACACTTCTGCTATCCTAGCCTTTAGGGCTACAAATTACCAGTCACACATGGCCAAATATTCTTTGGCCTTACTGGGTAAAGCTTCTAAGGAACTCAACGAGATGCCTGATTGTTCTACAAAAGCATCCCTGTCTTCTTTGCTTGGATGCTCCTTTGGATCACTCAGCCCTTTTTGGCTCCAAATTGGCTGATCTCTTCAAGTCACTTCAGCAAAAAGGGAAAGTGCTCCAAGATCTAAAGGATTTACTTGTCTCTCCAATCCTAAAATTTCAGAGGAACTATCAGGCCAAGACACAATTTATAAGGAAGTATTCTAGGCCCTCTGCCCCCTCTAGGTCTAGAAGACCACACAGGAGACAGGCTATTCAGCCTAGGACTCCTCAGGCTGCAATCCAGAGACCCCCCTTTCCAGAAAGGGCAGGCAGCATCTGACTGCCTGCCTCCACCCCCTCCTTCCACCATACCTCTATCCTCCCGTCTCTCTCACTCCCTCCCTGCATGGGCTCTGGTGACATCCGACAAATGAGTTTTGTCTGTCCCGAAGGAGGGTTACTTCATTGTCTTGGATGTCTCCTCCCCCAAAACTTTCTGTTCCGCTACCTCCCACCTCTCAGTGGTCCCTCCTTCTCAAGGTCCTAAACCATCTGTTGCTCCAAGGCACCATAGAACTCGTACCCCCCCCCCCCCGCCTGAAGGAAAGGTTTCTACTCCAGAATTTTTCTGGTGCCTAGGAAGGAAGGACCATGGAGACCCATCTTAGACCTTTCCCACCTCAAGCCATTCCTGAAGGTCCCCTCCTTCAAGATGATAACACTACCCATTCTTTCCCCTCATCCTTCCCCAGGCCTTCATGGTGACCTTGGACATTAGGGAGGCCTATCTGCATATTCCCATAAAACCGTCCTCCAGAAAATTCTTCAGATTCAAAGCAGGCTCCTTGCATTTTCAGTTCTGTGCCTTGCCCTTTGGACTCTCCACTGCACCAAGGATATTTACAAAATGCCTAGCCGCAGTCATTGCTTACTGCAGAACAAGAGGTATGCAAATTTTCCCATACTTGTAAGACCTGGTCATTCAAGCAGCAGACAGACAAACCCTCCTTGCCCACACAAAGGACCTCCTGCTCCTGCTGCATTCACTAGGGTTCCTCATAAACGTCCCCAAATCCAAACTAAATCCTGCACAAGACATTGTCTTCCTAGGATGCAGAATCAGAGCAGGCCTTAGGATGGCCTTCCTACCTCAGGAAAAAGTGCTTTCCCTGACCCAACACCTTCAGTTTGCCCTACTTTCACCCACCCTATCTGCGAGGGAATTCCTCAGTCTTCTTGGGCACATGGCTGCCACTAGTCCCATGCTACCTCTGGCAAGATTACACATGAGGAAGATGCAATGGTATCTTTGCTCATTATGGGCCCAACAATTACACCCCCTAGAATTCAGAATCTCACTTCTCCCCTGCCACCACCAAGAGCTGAAGTGGTGGCTGGCCAAAACCCGGGTCTTCCCCTACAGTTGCTCTCCCTTTCTCAGATCATGCACATACACGTGTCAGATCTGGGCTGGGGGGCAACGTTGGATACAAGAACACTGCAAGGTTTGCGGACAGAAAAACACAAACAATGGCATATCAACAGCAAAGAAATGTCAGCCATACTTCTTGCCCTGCAGACCTTTCAACCTTTCCTCAGACAGGGCATTCTGAAGATCTTCACAGACAACACCACAGTGATGTGATACCTGAACAAGCAAGGAGGGACGAAGTCCTACCTCCTCTGCAGGCTAGCCCTACAGGTATGAGATCTGGCTGTCACCCAGGGGATCTCCATCCAGGCAGCCTACATCCTGTCCCAACACAATAGTCAGGCAGACACCTTAAGCAGAACCTCCTCAGACAATCACAAATGGGTGCTGTCAAGGTAGGTATTCCTAGATCTGATCCACAGGTGGGGTATTCCACAGATAGACCTGTTCGCCTCCTCCACAAACAGGCAACTCCAGCACTATTGCTTCAGAATGCACGACCCGAAGGATGTAGAGATTCCTTTATGCCTCCCACTCCCTTCCCTTTAATCCAAAGAGTCCTACTGAAAATGCAGCAGGACTCACCAGAAATCTTGTTGGTGACCCTCTGTTGGCCAAGGCAGCACTGGTTCCCCCTACTTCTTCATCTAGCTCTAGCCAAGAGCAATCACCACAAGTTACCCCCCTCAGTGAATCTACTCACACAGCACCAGGGGACACAGATTCACCCACAGTGGAAATCCCTGCACCTCTCCCTGTGGCTGATAGGATTGTGATTCCCTTCAGACACCTGTACAACGAGGACATGCTCTTAATCCTGCAGGAGGCCAGGAAACCAAACAGAAGGAAATCATCTCTCTCTAAATGGAGAAGGTTTTCTATCTGGTGTCACAAAAGACAGGGAGAGCCGCTGGACAGCAACCTGCCTCTTATTCTGTATTACCTGTGTGAACTGCTGAAGGCAGGCTTGCCTTAGTCCTCCTTAAAAGCACACCTGTCTGCCATTTCTGCCTGCCTGCCTATGAAGCCTCCACTAGCTTCCAGACATACAGCCAAGCTGTTTGTAAAGGGTGTTTTGCACTTTAGACACCCCAGAAAACTGATTCCTCCTCCGTGTGATCTTAACTATGTGCTGGAAAAACTCATTCTACCACCCTCTGAATCAGCTGGCAAGGCTGACTTGAAATTTTGCACTTGGAAAACAGTACTGCTGGTAGCTTTGACTTCAGCCAGCAGGGTGCCAGAGCTCAAAGCCCTTATGGCTACCCCACCCTTCCTAGTTTTCCATATCGACATGGTAACCCTCAGGATTAATCCCTCCTTCACTCCCAGAATGGTCAATGACCTTTCCCTAAGTCAGGCTATTCACCTGCCTACCTTCTTTCCAAACCCTCAGGGAGACAATGAGAGAGTCCTTCACGCCCTAGATGTACACAACTTTGTTTCTACATGCATAAGACCAAGCCTATAAACAAATCAGACCAGCTGTTTGTCTCCTTCCACCCCAAGGTTTTGGGGAAAGCTGTGAGGAAACAAACCATTTCTTTCTGGATTGCTAGGGCCATCTACTTTTGTTACTCTCACCATGGAAAGACAGTAACGGACAATGTCAGAGCCCATTCTACAAGAGCCATGGCCTCCTCTGGAGCTTTCTTTAAAGGTATAGATACCAACTCCATTCTGAAAGCAGCTACCTGGTCCTCTGTGCACACCTTCACCAGACACTAAGCTCCACTACATCTCCAGGATCAGGGCAGGATTTGCCAGGGCTATCCTGCATGGGTTCCTGGAATCCTCATCTAGACCACCTCCCAGCCACTGGTAAGCTTTTGTACTCGCCCACTAGTGAATACTGCAGCATTGGAATAGAAGGACATAGGAAAGTTGTTTAAAATCTTACCATAACCATAGATGTCCTTCTTTTCCATGTTGCAGTATTCCTTCCCTCCCTCCATCCCCCTGCTCTCCTTGCACTTGCTCTCCTCGGCTCCTATACAGGCTATGCCATCAGGACTGGCTCCGTCTGGGGCTTCTTGGTTCTGAGGACTGGTGTGTGCAGACGTCACATTTATGACCCACTTACCAGCCAACATGTCAGATGTCTGACGTACCGTTGGGGACTGGAAAAGCTTTGGAAACCTGGCCTGACAAGCTGGTGGAAAAAAGGGTAAACTCACTAGTGAATACTGCAACATGGAAGAGGACATCTATGGTTTTGATAAGATTTTACAAAACTTTACTTTCTTACCAGTTATGTTGAGAGGCCATGAGGATTTGGCAAAGGGCACTGTCTTCCCACTACTTTCTGATAACAAAGTACATACCATAGAAGCCCAGTGTTCTAGCGGACAAGTAGATCAGGTCTAGCCTCCTCCCTCACAAGTAGTCTCTCAACCCAACAGTAGAGGATCAGATGTGCTGGTAGCAACCGTGCTATGATCTTTTTGCCCCCTCCAGTAGCAAGTGTAGCAGTACTTTGCCCTAATCCCCCAAGAGGAGGAGTCACCAAGGGATACTCTGATTTATATTTGGCTCCCACTGGCTTCTGTATGCCTTTTCCCCTACTCCACTCATCCTGAAATTTCTACTGATTGCACTGGTGAGGAATGCTGCTGTGATCTTCATAGCTCCCTTCTGGCTCCAATAGGTGTGGTTTCCCTTCCTGTGGTCTCATCTTATAAACCCTCCTTGGGTGCTGGAACCCTGCCCTAGAAGTTCTTTCTCACTCGTCCGGAATGCCTCTTCTGGACATTTGAGCCCTCAGGTTGACCACATGGTTTTCCAATTCTGATGATGGCTAGATAGTCCAGGTTCTATTCCCAAGTTATCCACATCCAGACCTCCATGTAGAGACCCTCCACCAGAAAGATCTAGAAGAGCAAATGCAAGAGATTCTCCATCTGAGCCTCTAGTAGAAATGTGGACTCCCTCTTGGCTGCCTTCTGGCAATCTTGGATTTTTTGTGGTCTGTTTCCATAGTGGAGCTAGTTACTGTACTGTCAAATTGCAGCCGAGCAACTATCTCCAGTTTTCATGTTGGGGAGAATCAATCTCCCATTGCCTCTCTTAAATTGTCTAAGGCTTTCCTTAGGAGGACCTTCCTTCTTATCCCTCCTTAGTGACCCCATCTATCTTTGGGGTATAATCATTCTCTTAAAAGTCTTGACTAGACCTTCTTTTCAACCTGCAGCTAAGGTTGATTTTAAATATCTGGCTTGGAAGCCCTTTTTTTTGGTAGCAGTCATTTATGCTAGGAGGGTTTTGGATTTGCATGGTCGCTCTAGTAAACCTCCTTCCTTGGTCTTCCACAAGGACAGAGTTACTCTATGAACCAGTCCTTTTTTTCTTCCAAATGTGGCTCCCAGTTGATCACTTAATCAGTCTATCAACCTTCCCATATTTTTCTAGTGGAGAATACATGTTAGACCTGCTGGATGCACACCGTCAACTCGTATTTTTACTTGCCCTGTACCAAGAGGATAAAAATGACTGACCAATTGTTTGCTTTATTTTCCACAGCCGGATTTGGAAAGGGGTAACTAAAGTGACTGTTTCTTGATGGTTATCTGATTTTATTTTACATGTCTACAGAGAGAAGGAGTTGTCCTTGCTCTTACCTCCTAAGGCACACTCAGCTAGATCAGTGGCTACATCCATGGCTGCCTTCTGCAGAGTATTCCTTAATGAAATTTGTGCTGCAGCCACTTGATCCAAATTCCATACCTTCATTTCTCGTTGCAAGATGGATATACAGTCAGGGTCTAGAGCCTGCTTTGGTTCAGCTGTCCTCTGAAATACCCTTGTTTGAGACCTCTCTAGTGATAGTAGCTGGGACTCTATCCCATCTCTTGAGGAATGGATGGAAGAAACATCAGATAAAAAAGTTATGTATATACCATAACAATAGAACTGTGTTGTCTGCTTCCGTCCTTCCTCAACTTCCCTCCCTCCTTCCTTACTTCCTTTTGTTTTACCCTTTGCTCCTGGAATGACCACAGCAATATCTCTTTGGGCTTGGTTATCTACTGTTCAAAGTCTAGGCTAGGAAGCAGGGTATTATACTTTGTATGTAAAAAGAGAATAATAACTTTTATGGTAAGGTATGTGAAAACTCAGTTTGAGGTAATTCTCCATTTACAGGGGATTGTGGATAAGGGGAGGAGCTTGAGCTTTGGATCTGAAGTCTAAGAGTGGCCTAGGTCAGATCCGAGATAGATCTGCTAACCCATCCATTCAGGAAGGATGGAAGAAGATAGCACATATCTATCATTGTAGCAAGCATGCAACTTTCTGATTTTAAGACATTTTCCAAATACATATTTTCAAAAACTTGTGTGCATAACCTCACCTCAGAGCATTACAGCATTAAAAATGCATCTTTGAAGTTTGCTGGTCCATATTATTTACTCTTTCTACTTAACCATTACAGTTATATTCATTACTGATGGAAATCATGCCATCAGTAATATGTAATTTCTTCATCCTTCCTTCCATTCATTTCTTGTTTGAGTGAAAACTAGATGTAACATTTGATCTGAAGTAGGAGATTCATTTGTGTGCAACCTGTGGGTTATGGATCCGATAATCGGATCCGAACCGGCATGGTTTACCAGCTATGGATCCAAGCTCTCAGCTCCTCCCCTCACCCATAATGCCCTGCTCTACCCTCATGACCTCAGATGTAGTTTGCCGTGCATGGTGACCAGATTGTTTTTTCCAGCTCCTTT